>NW_007728313.1:135902-137567 GCF_000696425.1 Galeopterus variegatus
ATGTTCTTCCTTTCCTGTTTGAGTTAGCCAGCTCCTTCTCTCATTCAGGACTCAGCTTGAATATCACTTTGGGTCACCCTATTACTCACTGCCATACTCCCAGCCCTGAGAACAGTGTGGAATTAATATGAATTTACCGTGATCATCATTTCATAGGTGAAAAAATTTCAGAGAGCTTAAATACTTGTTTTAAGGTCACACAGTGATTAAGTGGAAGAGTTGGGACTTGAACTCATGGTCTTCAAGTCCATGGTCTCATCCATATAATATACTTAAACTCTGTGATACAATAAGAACTATATATTTGGTCTTTATCTCCAGTTCCTGACATAGAGCTTCTAAAACCCTTAGAATCTTTTGAGTGATGGGGTGAGAGAAACATCTTTTGTTATTCATAGCAAGTACCTTTCAATCACACCTGAGTTTATGCTAATGAGATGACTCTTGGTGGGGCCCTAGACAGCTTCAGGATGGGACTGGTTGCAGAGAACCAACCACATGGTTAGAGGGTTGGAACTTTCAGCCCATCTTCCCGTCCCAAACTTAGGAAGGGGAGGGGGGCTGGAGTCAACTGCTGTGGTTTTAATCACCAAATGGCCAGTGGTTTAAACAGTCATGCCTACATAATGGAACCTTTCCAGAATTCATAAATGATGGGGTTTGGAGAGTTTCTGAGTTGGTGAGTGCAAGGTGCTGGGAGGGTGGTGTGCTCTGGGTCCCTACCTCCACACCTTGCCTTAAGCATCCCTTCCATCCGGCTGTTTCTGAATTGTACCCTTTATAATCCTTTATAATAAACTGGTAATAGTAATAAAGCACTTTCCTGAGTTTTGTGAGTTGTTCTAGCAAATTATCAAACTCAAGGAGCGTTGTGGGAACCCCCAATTTATAGCCAATTGGTCAGAAGTACAGGTAGCAACTTGGGACTTGCAATTGGCATCTGAAGGGGGAGCAGTCTTGTGGGACTGAGCCCTTAACTCGTGGGGTCTGACACTTGGTTGGTGTTCACAGAAAATCAGAGAATCACATGGTGTGAAAAATCCCATACATTGGGTGTATCAAAGTTCATAATCTCCATCTGTGAAATGAGATGATAACTTCTGTCCAAATTAGCAAATATTCAGCCATGAGTCTGCAAACCCTAGATGCCGGGATACAGTGTGGAAGAAGGTGGCACGGGCTCTGGCGGTGTGAAGCCCACAGTTGGTAGGTCTGACCCACAGGAAGGTAATTATAACAGACTGTAGTGAGTGCTGACACAGGAGATACCTGGGGAGGAGGTGTTGGCCAGGGTCGAAGGACAGGGGATGATGGAGAAAGCTGTTCTAGGAGGAGAGACATGGCGTATGACAAGAGCCTGATGACTTTGAGGAGCTGATGGAAGTTCTATTCCACTGGAGGGGAGAGGAACACTCGGGGGTGAGTGGGGGTCCCAGAGATAAGAACCGGAGGGGCAGGGAATTTGAAGTTTATCCCAAGGGCACCAACTTGCATTAGAGACTCATGTGGGATGTTGAAGACATCTGGGTTAGGGCTTTTCTAGGTGGATCTTACTTGTCTTGGTAAACCAAGTACCCAGCCCTGGCTTTGATGGGGTTTATTAGCTAGGTGGCTGCAAAGGACCAGCTGCAGGAGCCGAATTAACTAACTAACCATTTTTTTTTT
>NW_007728313.1:138375-235987 GCF_000696425.1 Galeopterus variegatus
TCACTCAATATTATTCTCTCAAGGTCCATCCATGTTGTTGCAAATGGCAGTATTTCATTAACCACTTAACCCCTCAGATAACTAACCAATTAATTAATTGAAAAGTAGGCGTTAAGTGCCTCTTACAAGTCAGACACTATTCTAGGTGATAGGGAGGGAGCTTTGAATAAAAAAGCAAAACACCTGCCTTCGAGGGGCTTACACACACCTGGAGGAAGAGAGGTGAGTGCTAAGTAAAATGCGCAGTATGTCAGGTGGTACATGTGCCGTGGGAAAGGGTAAAGCAGGGAAAGGGCTAGCAATAACAGAGAGGCAGAGGCTTACAGTATCAGACAGGGTGAGAGAGAAGTTCTCACTGAAAGATAACATTTGAGCAAAGTTCAAAGGGAGGTTGGGAGAGATCAGGTACAAATGACCTTAAAGGGGAAGTGTCCTTGATGTGTTTGAGAATCAGCAAGGAGGACCTTGGAGCTGGATGCAATGAGCTCACTCCCAGGGTGAGTTGTAGATCAGGTGGAAAGAAAGCAAGCCCACCATTTCTGCAACCTGAAGGCGAGCATCCCGAAGCCCCCTGGAAATTGTAAACTAGGTTGTCCAGGCCATGGACCTGTCAGCTGGAGCAGCTGGTGCTGACTGGCTGGTGTTAATTACATGTCTCCAGCTCCAGCTCCTCAGCCAGGGTGGCTTAACTGAGATTAAGTCTTTGATTTAATACAAGATTTGTGTCCCATGGGCTTAAGGATATGGCTTGATTTAATGGTTGAATCTATAAATTGACCTTCCAGTTGGGAGTTTTCTTTTAATCTCTCAATTAGATCCAAAGATGCTAACTCTGTTGGCAGATGGATAGATACAACACTGCACTTCAGGACTTTTGTATCTATACAGAAGGTCCAAAGGGGATTCAGTTGACTTGGCTTAGCCTTAGGAGAAGCCCTAACTGTTCTGGGGCTAGTCTTCTTCCTTGTGACTTACATTATACACCTACAGGGAGATAAAAGAAGAAAACCCAGAGAAAGAACTTTAAAGGAGGAAAAATAGTAACATGGAGCCTAGGGGTTTTTTGTTTTAAAGGAATAAATGGAAGAGGAAGTTGGGAAGAGATACCTGCAGGTGTGGCCATTCAGTCATTCAGAGAATATTTATTGAACAACTACCATATGCCAGGTACTGTTCTGGGTGTTGGTAATACAACAGTAATCAGAGTAGACTAAAGTCCTCGAGCCCATAGGACTTACATTCTAGTGGCATGGTGGCAAAGGAGACCAATTAAAAAAATTGGAAAAATGTTGTGTATTAGATGGTAGAAAATGCTATGAACCAAAACAAAGTAGGGCCAGGGCCCTGGGCATGTCGCAGGAGATGGGGCTCCAGTTGCAAACAGGAACTGGAGCTATAAAGGAAATTATTGGGAAAATCGGTAAAATATGAATAAGCTTTTTGGATTAGATAATAGTGTTAAGTTAATGTAAATTTCCTAAGTTAATGTAGTAGTTACCTAAGAAAATGACCTTGATTTTAGGAAATACACAATGAAGTGTTTAGGGGTAAAGGAATATCATGATCCCAATTCACCCTCAAATGCTCCAGAAAAAAATACAATTATGTATATATCAAGAAAAGATGATAAAGCAAGTGTGGGAAAATATTGACCAATTTGGGAAAACTGGGTGAAAAGCATTTATGAAAGTTCTTTATACCAATTTTACAACTTTCCTATTAGCGTGTGGTTATTTCAAAATCTAAGAAAAGTTACAAAAGTAAGCAAATAAAGTGGTCAGGGAGCGTCACAATTTCTCCTGCTCGTCTTTCACTAATCGGCTCCCCTATGTCCAATGCTATCACTTTACTGAATTGCGTGTAACCCTGCTTTTTACCACTCCTCACCACCCATCCAATGTGCTTTTTCACAGTTTCCTGCCTTTGTTTGTCTCTCCCTTTGCCAGAAATGACCTTTTCCTCCTTTTCTCCCTGGAAAACTCCTATTCATCCTTTAAAACCCTTCTCTATGGAAACATCCCTTTGTTGTCTCCTATATTCACCAAAGAGAGTAAGTAACCCTTTTCCATGTATCTTGTTTTTCCTTGTATTACTGGATAAACAACACTTTGTTATTTTGGATGTGGTGTAAATCTTCTACCCCCTCTTCCTAACTCTGAGCACAGGGAATCTCATAAGGCCTGGGTCTCTTTCGTCTTTCCATCCCCAGCCTAGTCTAGTGCCCAGCCCAGGATAATACCTCGGTAGAACATTGCTAAAATGAATTGGAGGATCTGATGAGAGAACAGGAGCTTGGGAGAGGGATGGCGCAGTGAGAGAAGGGCTCCTGATAGAACAAACTAGCATCGGCTCAGTCAGCAGAAAGACCTTTTCACGGAGACAGATAATGACACACCTGCAGTCGAGGCAAAGCTGTCTGGGGAGTCTTGCAGGGCAGGGAGACATCTGCAGAACATTTGCACCCTAGGGCTGGCAGACAGTAAGTGGGTGCAGGGCAGGGGCAGGAGAGTGACGGGAGTAAGATCATGGTTAGAAGTATGACTTAAATTGGTCTAAAAATAAATTGGTAGTGGGATATTAACCAGTTAGCCTTTGTCATTAAATTACCAAAATTTTTTTTTGACAAGGATCCAAGTTTTCTTGCCATGTTTAACTCTAGAAATCACATGAATTCAGGGCTGAACAGAGAAGCTCACAGGTCATTAATCCAAACCCCACGGTATGCTCTGGCCCCTCATTATTTTGATGTCCCTAGTTTTAAGACTCAGAAGGAGTGTGACCCTGAACGTTAACCTTCCAAGTGGCATGTAGAACACAAGACTTTTAACAGACCTATTTCAGTCTCACTGGGTGATGTGGGAACAGACATTCTTTGTTGTATGTGACACAATTTTTAGTCATTGTAGCTATCAATATAGTTCAAGCGAGGCTTTTCCCTAAAGTGTGGAGACTCAGATACAAATAGATTGTGGCAAAGTTGAGTCATATGGGGTTTGCAGGAATCTGCTGATGAGGGAGCAAAAGAGAATGCCGTGGAATGGAGTAACATGGTGGTTAAAAAAAAGGAGTATTGGAGACAGACAGCTCTGGGCTTGAGTCACAGCTCAACCACTCACCAGCTGAGAGACCTCAAGTAAGTCACTTGTCCTTTCTGAGTCTCAGTGTCCGCATCTGTGAAATGAGGATGGTTATTGTACCTACCTCAAAGGGTCCTTGTGAGGATTATATGAGTTGATGCATGTAAAGTGTTTAGTGTAGTGCTTGGCACCTAGTTTGTAGTCGATAAACTTAGTGAATAATATAATAAAAAATAATGAAAAAATACAAATAATAGATCTCATTTTCTGGTCTGTTTCTTCCACTATTCTATGAGCACTTCAGAGCAGGGACTGTGTCTGATTTATCTGTGCTGTCACCCCACATCCTACAAGGCCTGGCACAAAGAAGGTGTTTGGTGGATGCATTTCTTGAACTGACTGCATTATCCTTGCAGCCCAGATTCTGTCTCCAGGAAGGGCACTGTGTCCACCTGGTTCACAGCTGTATTCTGAGCACCTAGCATGGCACTTGGCACATGGTAGACATTTAAACGTTTGTTGACTGGTAGAGGAATGAATGAAAGGGGCAGTAAACAAGGCTTCTGAGAGGCATCCCCAGTCATGCCTCATGGGTGCCCCAGAGACCTGGCAAGGCTGCTGGCAGCTCTTGTATATTTCATCACTTGTATATAAGTACGTAACATTGTATTAAATATGATTTTCTTATATGTGCACAGTAACATTGTGGAAGGGTGAATATCAAATTGTCACCAGCAGTTTCCTGGGGGTTGGTGCTCTGGCTTTTTACTACGTACTTATCTTTTTCTTGACAGTTTTAGAATAAGCAGGTATTACTCTGGTAATTAAAACATCAATTAAGATTAAGAAATAAAATTTTGAATGAAAGAAATAAAACATTGAGCAAGGATAGGGGGAAGATGAGGAAGAAGAAAGCAGAACAGAGATAAGCAGATTTTCTGCAAAGAAAGGTGACAGGCTCAGGTGGGAGGGAACAACCCTTGGTCTCGCATTGTTTCCCCCAAATCTCAGTTAACTTTCTGCCCGGCAGGGGGCGCTGTCTTTTCTTGGTACATCTTTAAATAGCTAGGTTCCTCCACAGAGAAGGGGAGAACGTGGCACATTTTGGGGCAGCGTTTCATCTGGCGTAATGCTAACGACTTGTGAGAGGAAGGATTTTGCAGGTGGACAGATCTTGGTTAAAGTGCTAGCTCTGTTATTTGCTAGTTGCACTGGTTATTTCACCTCTTAAGCCTCAGTGTTCTTTTTAGAAGGGAACGAATAAATGCCCGTTTACTAGCATTGCTTAGAGGATTAAGTGAAGGAGTTAGTGTTGTCCTACGGCCTGGTTCTTGGCATATAGTAAAACCCCTCAGATGCCTACTATGATTGTGATGATGATGGCATTTAGTTGATAATTAGTAGCCAATCAGTTACTAATTCACACCCATATTTCTCCAACCTATCCAAAGATTTATCCTGAGATCTTGATCCCCATACTGGCCAGCCAACAAAAAAAATGTAAATAAAGAAATAAAGATAATAAATTTTCAAGTACTTTTTTTTGTTAAAATTGACATGTGCTCTTTTTTTTTTTTTTTCCTTTTTTTCGTGACCGGCAACGGGATCGCAACCCTTGGTGTTGTGCCCGCACCTCGCTCAGCCAGTGAGCGGCCAGTCTGTATGTGGGATCCGAACCCTCGGTGGGAGCGCTGCCGCGCTCCCAAGTGGCGCACTGTAGCAGTGCGCCACCGGGCCGGCCCGACATGTGCTCTTTTTTTAAAATGGGCTTTTTTAGAGGTCCAATCTGCTAATCCTATGTACATAGTTACAAACTGCATTTTGGCACAATATACTCTTGGCAAGTTTATGGCAGGTTTTATCGATCAATCTTCTCTAAGCCCCCATAAATCCACTATTTTATAATTTGTTCAATATTTTCTTCAGATAATAAGTTTAAGAGATCTATTGCACAACATAGTGACTATAGTTAATAATGCATTGTATTCTTGAAAATCGTGAAGCAAGTAGATTTTGTGTTCTCATCAGAAAAAAATATGTGAAGTAACGCATGTTAATGAGCTTGATTTAGCCATTCCACAATGTATACATATTTCAAAACATCATGTTGCACATGATAAATATGCACCATTTTTATTTGTCAATCAAAAAATCAATTAATTAAAAATTCCCTTTCTCTGGTTCTGGGTTATCAACTTTCAACTCATCCCCATCCCCTTTGTAAAAACAGAGAACCCAGTCACCTCTCTCCAGCTTTTTGCTTTCTCTCAAAGGTGTCACAGTTCAGATCTTTGAGGGTAGCTCCATGGACATGAGCAGGAATTCTGAGACTTTGTTCATTTTGCCTGGAAATTTGAATGCATCTAAAGCAATGTTCTTTTGCTAGCTGCTCATTTATCTCAGATTTCAAGTTTCTCTTAATGCTGTCTGTTTTTCCATTTTGCTCTCGTTTATTTATTTTTACTTGAAGAGCAAACATAAATTTGCAATTTTCTCTGTTACCCGAAGGGACAGTTGGTTTGCTGCCCAATGCCCAATCTCCTTTTCTCCTGGTACCTGCTTTTCCTCTGGAACAATGTGCTTTGGATGGTGTTGGTTCCATGCTGGCCAATCAGAACATTGTATTCTCCTATCTCCTGTGATTGTTTCAGAGAGGGGCATGTGATCTATTGGTGTGCATTAGATGCTGTTGCATCTGTTGAGGAAGAGGCAGTGGCACTTTTCTTCTAGAACTGCTTATAAAAAATGTAAAGTGACAGTGGGCTTCCAGAAGCCACTACCTGGGGCCTGATACTGAAAATGCCCCAATATCAGGCTCCAGGTGGAGGGCTTCGCTGAGAGATGGAAGGTAAGTCAAGCTGAAAGTGCATCGTGGAACCAAGCTATTCCCAAAGTCAGTCTTTCCCCTGGATTTCTCAATTATTTACTCCAATAAATGCCCCCTATTGCTTAATCTAGTTTTATTTGGGGTTCTTGTTACTTGCAATGAAGACTCCTAATCAATACACTTAAAATAGCAACAACAAACCTCTGAATGATGCTTTAAGACTCAATTTTCAGGGGCCCTTAGCTTTTTATTTTTTTGGAAAATTATTCTAGTATTTATCCCTTCCTGACCATATTCTTGACATTTTCTGCCATTCTGTGGTATTTCTTTCTTTCTTTCTTTTTTTAAAAAATATTTGTTGAGTCAAAATTGATTATATATATTTTGGGGGTTCAACATTGAGATATGTTGATCAAATCAATATCAGTAGCATATATATTTTTACAAATCGTAATTATTCTTTATGCCCCTTGTCCAATCTCTCTCCATCCCCCCTCTCTGTTCCCCCACCCCCCTCTAATTACCCTAGATTTCTTCTCTCCTTCTGAAAGTATAATGGTTACTCTGTTGATTTGTTGCCTAGATGATCTATCCAATGCTGAGAGGTATAATCAGGTCCCCCAATGTTATCATAGAGCAGATGTGTCTTCTGTCACTCTGAAATGGGCTTTGTGGAGATAGACATACTCTTCTTTTTCTTTATCTCTGCTGGTGACTCTCCTTGTGCCAATGCACTCCAGTGGCTGGTGGGCCATCTGCGTGGTGGCTGTGGTGTCTAGCTGCTTTTGCAGCAGCCATGGTTATTGTGGTGGCTGTGGTGGGCCACCCACATGGAGGTGATGTTTTTGGCATGCTCCTTGGTGCTGGTGATATGCCTGGTTATGGGAGGGTGGTCTGGTCCCCACTCCAGACCTCAGGTCCCTGGGCGGGTCCCAAGGCCCTGGAATGGTGTGCCTGGTTGTGGGAGGGGAGCCCGGTCCCCTTCTCCATGGCCTGGGCCCCTGGGTGGGCCTTGTGGTGCTGGCATGGTGTACCTGGTTGTAGGAGGGGGGTCTGGTCCCTGGCTCCATACCTCAGTTCCCTGGGTGGGCTCTGAGGTGCTGGCACAGTGTGCCTGGTTGTTGGAGGGGAGTCCGGTCCCCTTCTCCATGCCTCAGGTCCATGGGTGGGCCCCAAGTCACTGGTGCAATGTTCCTGGATGTGGGAGTGGAGTCTGGTCCCTGGCTCCAAGCCTTGAGTTCCCAGGTGGTCCCCAAGGCTCTGGCAGTGTGAGTGGTTGTGGGCAGGGTCTTGTCCCTAGCTCCATGCCTTATGTCCCCTGGCAGGCCCCAAGGCACTGGTGCTGTGCCTGGGCCGGAACTAATTTTTTGTCCTTTGCTTACTTCTAACACAGGGGAACTTCCTGTGGGAACCAGTAATTGAGCTGGGTGGTTGAGTAAATTGCTGCTTTGCTGCTGTTTCCCTAGGGAAGGCTTTTTGTGCAGCTCAGGTTTTAATGGTTGACCTTATAGGTACTTCTGGCTCTCCAGAGACCTGGTGCACCTGGGTTGTGTAGAAACTCTGATCTGAGCCTGAGTTTTTTCATCAAACTGCCCTCCATGCAACTCTGCATTCCCAGCCAGTCTCCTCTGAGTGGTCCTGTGCTGACTGGGGGGTGAATCGGCTGTCCTTGCTGTGTCCCAGTGTTCTCCGGGTGGGCCCATCTCCCCCACCACCCGGGCTCCAAACACTTCCCATGGGACAGGCCCTGTGCCGGTCCCTTGTGATGACTCACCAGCCTCTGAATGGCTCCCCTTTTTCAGCTATCTGGCTCCTCCCTCCTGTGTTGGTCCACGGGAACCCTATTAGTGGTCTTGCTGTCCCGGGGGCCACCAAGGCCCTCTTCTCCCCTGCCACCTCCAAGTAACTCCATCTGAAGGGTGCAGCTGTGACTTCTGCCGGCTCCTGCTCCAGCATTAAAGTGGCCATGGCCTGAAATGCTCAGAGCAGTTTTTTTCTTTCTCTCATCATGACTTCTCCCCCTTCATGAACTCTGTAGGTCTTTCCTCCTCTTCCCCTGAGCTCCAGTGGCCCCAGCCTGACTGATGTTACATTTTCATAGTTGTAAATTGATTGATTTGTGGGAGAGAGTGATGCTGGGGACTGTCTATTCTACCATCTTGACTGGAACTCCTCTGTGGTGTTTCTTTCTTGATCGTAAGTCTCTTCTTATATTTGTTGTAAGGTTTAAAATTCTAAGCAAATCCCTAGCCTGGACCCATGATTTTTAAAATTTAACAGTGCCTTTTTTTTCATGAGAGAAGTATTTCATTTTATAAATTTAGAAAAATGGGAGAAAAAAATTACCTAGTGGTCTACTACTCAAACAAAACCAGTTAACATTTCCCCCAAATTCTTTCTCAGTCTTTCTTGTCCCTACGTACATAAACAGATTATGCTTTATAAATAGTTTGGTTTATTGCCATAAATTGTTTTTGAAAAGTTAACACATGCATATGACACAAAATCTGAAAGATGCCACACACTCTTCTGCACCTTGCATTTTAAAAGTTAATTTTATTTTTAATTGACAAATAATAATTGTATATATTTATGAGGTACAATGTGACATTATGATTCATGTACACATTGTAGAATGATTATATCAAGCTGATTAACATATCCATCACCTCACATACTTACCATTTGTTTGTAGTGAGACTATTTAAGATTGAATCTCTTAGCAGTGGTAGTTACCAGAGGCTGGGGATGTGGCGGACAGGACATGGGGAGATGCTAGTCAAAGGGTACAAAGTTTCACTTCAACAGGAAGAATAAGTTCTAGTCATCTAAGGCACAGCATGGTGACTATGGTTGGTAATAATATATTGTGTATTTCAAAATTGCAGGCATTTTTCACTTAATGGTTAATCTCAGAAATGGTTCTATGTCTGTAGAAAGAGAGTCACCTCATTCTTCTGCTATATGGATGTACCAGAGATAATTTCAGCAAACCCCCACCATTGGATGCTTAGTCCATTTCCGGATTTTGTGCCATTATAGCCAGTGCAAGTCATCTTTGTACATGAAGCCTTTGTGATAGTTCCAAAGGATGGACTCTCTGAAAAGAAAGAACATAGTCAAATGTCAGGAATGCTTTTTAAGGCCATTGACACTGTTGTGAAATTATCTTCCCAAAAGACTGCTGCATGTGCTATTACCTCCTGTAGCAAATAAAAGGGCTATATTTGTTTATTCACAGCACTAAGATCACTGCCCATCACACAGTGAGTGGTTTAATACGTGGGATATTATGACTGCTGTCATTATTATTATTTTTCCTTTGATTTCTCACTCTTTTCTACCTCATTCATATCATTTGAGAATATACTGTCAGCATTTCAATTGTGCAAATCTGTCTCCCAAGCCTGGGGACTGTGATCTTGGAAACATAATCTTTTCTCTGAAAGTAGGGAAACATTCTGATGCAGTTGGGATGTGTTGTCCCCTCCAAAACTCATGTGGAAATTTGATCTCCAATGTGGCAGTGTTGGAAACTGATTGAGTCATGGGGGCAGATCCCTCATGAATGGGTTAATGCTCTCCCTGGGGGAGGGGTGGTTAATGAGTGAGTTCTCGCTCTGTTAGTTCCCATGAGAGCTGGTTGTTTATTTTTTTAATTTTTTAAATTTTTTTCCTTTTTGTCTTTTTTCGTGACCGGCAACGGATCGCAACCCTCAGTGTTGCGCCCGTACCGGACTGGGACCGGCAACGGGATCGCACCCCTCGGTGTTGCCCCCGCCCCTCGCCCAGCCAGTGAGCGGCCGGTCTGTATGTGGGATCCGAACCCTCGGCGGGAGCGCCGCTGCGCTCCCAAGCGGCGCACTGTAGCAGTGCGCCACTGGGCCGGCCCAGAGAGCTGGTTGTTTAAAAAGACCCTGGCACCTCCTCTCTTTCTCTCGCTTCCTCTCGCCATGTGATCTGCTTGTACCCACCAGCTGCCTGCCACTTTCCGCCATGAGTAGAAGCAGCCTGAGGCCTGTACCAGATGCAGCTGCCCCAGAATTGTAAGCCAAATAAACCTCTTTTCCTTATAAATTACCCAGTCTCAGGGATTTCTTTTATAGCAACACAAAACGGACTAAAACACATTCCTTTCCCCTCTCAGGGAATAATCTAGGACATCATTCTGAAAAAGAAAAAGGAAAAGAAAAAGGAAACAGGTTGGATAGGTTGAAATCTAAGATAGGACTTTCTTCCAAGTTTCCATTTTTTAAGGTCTAGTCAAAATCCCACTTCCTTAGCACAGATCCGGGCACATACTAGATACTCAGTTTTAAATGAATGATCAGTTGATTGATTATTGGGCTCTTTTACTAATGTCTTTAATGGTAAACTCTAAGCTTGATGAGGAACTTAACTATCTTTTCTTCTTATTTCTTGTGTACTAAAAATATAGTAAAAATGTGATGGATAAGTGTTAAACAAATGAATGTGTATATCCAGGTATCTGGATTGCTACTGAAATAATTATAAAATGATCCTTATGTTGTGACTCTAACAGTCTAGAACTTGGCTGCCTCTTCAGCATCATTACCGGAGATTCTTTTTAAAATTGCTAATGTAAGAGTTGGAACCAACCTAAGTATCCATCGACAGATGACTGGATAAGGAAACTGTGGTATATACACATAGTGGAATACTACTCTGCCATAAAAAGGAATGAAATTCTGCCATTCATAGCAATATGGATGAACTTAGAGAAAATCATGTTAAGTGAAATAAGCCAGGCACAGAAAGAGAAATAACGCATGTCATCACTTGTAAGCGGATGCTGAAGAAAAAAAGAAAGAAAGAAAGAAAAGAAAAGAATAGAAAGATTCAACAATTACAATAATTCCTTGCATTCTCAAAAGGACAGAATGGGACTGAGGACACCAGAGGTGGGAAAGGGGGAGGGGGAAGAGGGTTAGAGAGAAACTGGTAAAGGGCCACGAAAAGTGTTTACATTGTGTAATGATAAAATAAAATAAAAAATTGCTAATGGATTCCCAGGTACCACCTTAGACTCACTGGACTAGAGACTCTAGGGATGGGTTCTGGGTTCTGTATTTTAAACCTTACCCCCCTGTAATGGTTAATTTTAGGTGTCAACTTGACTAGATTAAGGAATACATGGAAACCTGGTAAAGCATTACTTTTGAGTGTGTCTTTGAGGGTCTCTGCAAAAGAGATTAGCATGTGGGCCTGAGTGGACTGGGTGCAAAATATCAGCCCTCAATATGGGTAGGCACCACCCAATCCACTGGGGGCTGGAGAGAATAAAAATGGAGGAAAAGGCAAATCTCTTGTGCTATTCCACCGGAGCTGGGATACACTTTTTTCTCCTGTCTGTGGACATCCAAACTCAAGACTCTTCAGCCTTTGTTTTCCTGGACTTACACTAGTGGCACCCCCAGCTCTCAGGCCTTTGGCCTTGAACTGAGAATCACACCATCATCTACTCTGGTTCTGAGGCTTCTGGACTCAGACTGAACCACGCTCTCAGCATCTAGTTTGCAGAGGTCCTATCGTGGGACTCCTTAGCCTTCACAATCGTGTGAGCTAATTCCCCTAAAAAATCCCCTCTCATATATTTATATACATATCTTGTTGGTTCTGTCTCTCTGGAGAACACTGATTAATACACTCCCCATCCCCACCGCAGTGATTCTGATGAAACCATCCTTACAGAAGATCATGGTCCAGTGCTTGAGGACCACTGGTTTTCCTTTCCTATTCCAGTATCCCATTACAATTTTTTATTTCTGAAATGGCCTCTTGGCTGCTCTGTGGGTGATCTTATCTGTGAGTATACACTATTTCATGCTGATAAGCCACCCTGCCTCTCCAGCAGCTCCCCTTGGCTTTAATCCTATTAATAAACCTGTCCCCTGGCCTCTGAGGATGTGCCCTTTATCTTGCCCGTTAAGGCTGCAGTGAACAGCTTTCCCCAGCATCCCACCACAACTCAGTTTTATTACAAAGTTCTGCTCTCTTTTAGAGAAATAGACGTGATGCTCGCGATTTCAATCACCAGGCCCTTGCCGGCCAAATGACTCATCAGAGTGTTTTTATGGGGCTCTGGTGATTCCACCATATTGTGGAAGGAGCAGACTGAGAATGAATTAGCATTGGGCCATCCCTTTTATGTGCAGACTCTGCGGGCATGGGCATGTGACATTACATTAGTGAGTGGGTATTGTCATTCCACTTTTCAGGTGAGAAAACTGAGGTCAGAGAAATTAGGTAAATGGCCCGAGGGCACCAGTTAGTAAGATGCTGAATGTCAGGATGTCAACCCAGGTCTGTAAGATTCCAAAGTCCCAGCTGGGATCCAGGGAAGAGCATGGGATGTGGAGGTGTTTGGGCCATGGGCCCTGGGAGATGGGGGAGCATCAGGATTAGGGCACAGGATTTAAGGAGCCAGGCAGGCTAAGTCAGTAGGGGGAGCTGAGCAGCAGCTGTCAAGTGCCAAGTAAAGAAGGAAAGATAAAGTGCCAGAGGCAGGAGCTGAAATTCTAGTGATGGCCGAAAGCATCAAGTTCAAAGGGGGCTGGGCAAGATGCAGGAACTGGATCTAACACATGGGCGATGGACCTAGGCCAGGGGAGACCGAGTGCTTGAGCCAGGGTGGGGGTGGCTGAGTCTATCCGGCCAGGGCTCCTGAGACTGTGTCTGGGGAAAGGAAGAAGTGGTGTTGGGCACTTGGGCAGTGGGTCTGCAGGCATATCCAGATCATAATTTGCCACCAGCTAGAGCCTGTCATTTAATTTAATCATTCAACAAACATTTATTAAGTTCCTCGTGTGTGCTGGAGGTGCCTGGGTGCTGAGAAAACAAGTTGGAAAAGGTCCTTGCTATTTTGGAACATCTATAATACTATATTAATAAGCATTATAATTATAGCAACCAACAGTCATTGAGCATTTAAGTGCTAGGCACTGTTTTAATTACTTTACGTATATTAATACAGTCAATCTGAACAAGTACCCTATGAGGCAAGAAGTATTATTATCTCTACTTTGCAATTGAAGAAGCTTTTGTTCAGAAAACTTGTGCCGCATGCACTCCCAAGGTGTCACACCCCATGAGAAGCTGTGCTGGGACTGAGACCATGGATGTTGGATTCCGCAGCACATGATCTGATCCACTGGACTCTGTAACCTCCCGGGTGGCTGCTTACCATTTGCCTCAACTTCTTTCAATAGCTTTTGATAACTTCCAGTTTCATTTACTGTGTTTTGTGTTCTTAATTGTTCTCACAGGCATTTCTTAAACAGTCTGCTTTTAAAACGTAGAGCACTTAATTGGCCTCTGTGGTGAAAAAGCAGGCACCTGCGTTTTGTAGAATGTCATCTGTATGCAAATTACCAAATGGCCACAACGTTATTCACTGCTTGAAAATCAGGGCTTTGAGGAAAACCCATCCCTGGCTTCATTGCTGATTACCCCCTGCTCCTGTGATCTGAGACATTGATCTGTCATCTGTTGAGTTGTTCAGTTCCATAGGACACTTTTTCTTATCTTTCCTCCTAAGGGCCTAACGCAGTGTGGGTAACGAAGGCATATGAGGCAAGGGATCTGCCCTTGAGGAGTCTACAGTCTAGCTGTGGAGTCAAGACATAACCGGGATGAAATACTGAGATATCCCAGCAATGCATAATTATACTAAATTATTCAGTAGGGATTGCCAGATGCTGTGCAGGGAGGGAGGGAGGTGAGCTAGGTTTTGAAAGATTTGAATAAGTGAAAGTAAAAAGGGAGATCATTCCAGGCAGGTGCACAGCAAGGGCAAAACCATGGTAGTTGGAATGGTTTGACCTCTATAAACATGGAGGAGATTAGATTTCTTGGAGCATAGGGTTGTACTGTGTTATGGATGGTGAAAAGTCTTCAGCACTGCTCTAACAATAGCAATAGCTATTTAAGTGCTTGATATATGCAAAGCACTATTTAAACTCTCTATCTTGATCCTTTAAAGTATATACTATCTTCATACTTGTGGAAAGTGAGGTTCAGAAATCTGATGTAACTTGCCTTGAGAAACAGTGTAATGACAGGGGTGGGATTTGAACCCAGGCAATCCAACCCCAACTTTCAAGCTCTAGAAATCAATGTTATATTC
Organism: Galeopterus variegatus; assembly: GCF_000696425.1. Classification (NCBI taxonomy): domain Eukaryota; kingdom Metazoa; phylum Chordata; class Mammalia; order Dermoptera; family Cynocephalidae; genus Galeopterus; species Galeopterus variegatus. The sequence continues at coordinate 152,426 of NW_007728313.1, forward strand.
CTAAGACTGTTAATTATTCTTTACATTTTCCAGATGAGGAAAAAGGCTAAAAAGGGTGAAGTTACATTCTCTTGGTTGCAGACAACAGAACTCATTGAAGGTAAAACACTATGAAGGAACACACAGACTCTCTCAAATGGCTGGAGGTTGGGCTTGCCAGGAACCCCACTATGTATCTGGTCTTTGAAGACACCACTCTTGCTGCCCCTGAGCATGGGCACCAAGCTTGTGTTAGACTTCGAACACTGTCCTCACACCCCCAGATCTACCTGCCTCCACTGCAACCATTGCAGAGACATGGATTCTGTGCGGGGCCCACTTCCTACCATTGCTAGCTTTTGAAATGATGTGTCTCACGAGCACACCTGATTCTCAGGGAACTGGACGAGAAAGGCTTCTGACTTCTCTCTCAGGGAAGCAGAACTTGTAAGGGGGAGATGCCCCTAACATAAGAAAACTATTGTCCAAAAAGTGCTGTGCAGCTGGAAAGCATGACAGTTTTCCACAATGTTAGTAAATACTGGAGTTGGCATCCAGTCTCAGGTCAGTCTGGCTAGGTACCATGCTCATAATGACTATGTCATGGCTTCCATATAATGGCCCATGGTCTTAGGCTGGGCTGGCTGAAGGAGAATAAGCCAGGAATTTTATTAAAACTGCGGTGTCCCAGGACTCTCCTCCAGGAGAGTATGATTCAGGGAGTCAGAGCAAGGTCTGGGAATCTGCACTTCCCAAAAACTTTCAGATGATTCTGATGTGTAGCCAGGTTTAGGAGTCAATGCAATGCATGATATTCTCAAGACATTTTTCTTAATTACAGGATATACTAAATATGTTAAAGATATAGTCCTCAGCAGAAGACAGAATTCCCCCAAGGGACATTTGGCAACTTCTGGAGACATTTTTGGTCATCACATCTTGGGCATACTACTGACATCTAATGGGTAGAGGCCAGGGATACTCCTAAACATCCTACAGTGCACAGGGACAGACTGCCACAATACAGAATTATTTAGCTCCAAATGTCAATAGAGTTAAGGCTGAGAAACCCTGTATTAAAGGGTGCTCATTCTTGCTGAGACCCTACAGCATAATTCTCTCTAGAGGTGTTATGCTCCCACTAAGATGGAATGACTTGTAAGAGCTTTGGAGATGCCAGTTCCTCTCGAAATCTTGACCATTTGGAACATAACTCCAGTGCTGCTGTTGTCATTTCAGAGAAGGAAGTTTCCAGAGCAATGTCACTGTGACCACTTGATCTCCTCTATTCTCTGGTTGTTAAATTTTGCCTGCTCTATGACCCAAACCCTGATAAAAGCCCTGGAAAAGTGTCACTGCTGGTGCAGCCCTCAGTTCTCTTGCCCAGAAGGTTCAGGGAGTTAGGATAGAATAGTGGTTTTGAGCATGGTCTTTAAAGGAAGACCTAGATTAGAAACGCAGCTGTGCCATCTACTGCTTTCAGGTGAGTTACTTAAACTCCCTCACACTCTGTTTCCTCCTCTATAAAATGGGGACAGTGACAATGCTTACCTCCCTGGTATGCGGTGAGGATGATCAATGAGATCATCATATGTCTCAGTCAGCTATTACTGCAATAACACTGTGTAACAAACATCCCCAGAATTTCAATAAGCAGCTATTTCCTGCCCATGCACCTGCAGGTTGGCTGTGGTTTGGCTGGTCTAGACTGTGTTTGCCTACAACCCTGTGGGTTGGTCCAGGACTGTTCTATATATGTTTCATCTTCCTAGGACCAGATGCTGCACAAGATATGTTCTTTACAGGGTGAAAAGCAGGAGCACAAAAAGGCAAGCCCAAGTACACAAGTACATTTCAAGCTTTTGCTCATATCAATGTTTGCTTCTGTCCCTCATGGCCAAGTGTCAGACTGATGGGGCTTGGGCATGTACCTTGCCCATAGTAAGAAGAGAGCAACAATAATCCAAACCTGACCTCTATATTGATCCATGTATGTATTAGCTTAGACCTCTTTCTTGTGAATCAGTCTCAGATCTGTTCCTCTGGTCCTCCCAGGGGACCTCAGCTTCCTTTTCTGTACCTGCGTGTTTAGTTGTGCAAATGAGTGGCGTCCCTTCTGCTGCTGCCTGGTGTCCCATTACTGCCCAACGGAGTACATGTTTGTCTTTTGTATGGTGGGTGCAGTTGAATTGAATTCACTCGGCCTTGGTTCATTGAAACTTTCCTTTCATCTCTTACTCTCTTTGTTGCTTATCTTAAGTCCTCCCTTTCTTTCTAGGATCTGGTCAACCAGGAAACCTTTTAAAATGGGTCTAGCCTTTAGCAGTCTCTTCTCAGCATCACTGTTCTCCTTCCTACTCAGATTGGCGAACATGCTTCTGCCAGATGGCTACTCTCTTTCCATGCATTGATCTGGGCACATGAACAAGGCTCGGAAGTTCACAGGGTGCTCAGTAGGTGCTCAGGCAATGTGTGTTGATGTTGAGAGTTTTTTAAAAGTAATGGTTTATATTTCTAATTTCTTAGAGGGAGAGGACTCTAATATACAAAGGAGCAACATAGCACTGTGGTTGAGCACATGGGCTCCTGAGCACAGTTCTCAATCCTGGTTGCACACTGTAATCACTGGGAATACTTGAGAAGTGGGGATGCCTGGTTCCCATACCTAGGGATTTAGACTTAATTGGTCTGGGGTGTGGCCTGGACATCAGGATTTTTAAAATCTTCCCATACGATTCTTTTTTTTTTTTTCCTTTTTGTCTTTCGTGTCTGGCAACGGATCGCAACCCTCAGTGTCGCGTCCGTACCGGACCGGCAACGGGATCGCAACCCTCGGTGCTGCGCCCGCACCTCGCTCAGCCAGAGGCAACGGATCGCAACCCTCAGTGTCGCGTCCGTACCGGACCGGCAACGGGATCGCAACCCTCGGTGCTGCGCCCACACCTCGCTCAGCCAGTGAGTGGGAACCAGTCTGTATGTGGGATCCAAACCCTCGGTGGGAGCGCTGCCGCGCTCCCAAGCGGCGCACTGTATCAGTGCGCCACCGGGCTGGCCCCTTCCCATACGATTCTAACATGCAATCAAGATTGGAAAGTATCACTTTCGAGTAGGCAAAGATTTATATTTAAGCCTTGGCTTTGCACTTAGCAGCTACAACTTGGTCCAGCTACTCAGCCTGTCAGAGCCTAATGTCCTCACCTGTGAGAAGAGAGTAATAATACTCACTTCCTTGGCTTATGTAGAATGGAATGAAATAGCCATATAAAAAAAGCTCAGTAAGCACCATCATATTCCTTTAAAATGGAATTTTGTTTTACTTATGAGAAGTAGGCTCCTTAATGAAAGTTAGGACAATATAGAAAAGGAGAGGGAAAAAAACAGAGTCCTACTCCTGTCTATTGGCGTAATTGCATCTAGTGTTTGTCTTTTTCATGTTGCACGTATTTTTATTTTGCTTTCAACCAAGGTGGAAATCATTGTGGAACAGAACTCATATCCTGCTTTTCTTCACTCAGCTTTTATGATGTTGAGGTAATAACCACAATTTCTAACCTGCTAAGGTTTCAAAGTTCAGAATGTCTCACAAAGTTAAGCAGCACCTCCTGCATTGAGAGTCATGAAGAATTGCCATCTCTTTTCTTGTGATTTTCCTGTTGACAGTCTGGTCCCTCAGGGGCCCACTTTGCATGCTCCAGAGTCCCGTGTCCAGTAATCAGCACTAAGGGTATGTGAGCAGGGGTCGGAGCTGACTTTTCATCTGGAAGACCCTGCTGTTCTTTACATTACAGGGCAGGAGGAATGCAATCTACCAAATATGGTGCTGTCTTTACGAGGGACTAAACTATTATTACTAGGATGAGAGCATCTTCTCTTTATTGTCACAGTGCAGGGATGTCCGCGTTCACCCCATTCTATCAGCAACCCAATTACTCTTCCATGTCCCAGGGCTCACGCCCTTCATTTCCAATCACAAAAACACTGTCCTGACTCAGGGCAGAAAGCAGCCCTGTTTTCTTTCTGGTTGCACTCATCTACAAACCTAGACTTTCTGGAGTTTCAGGGCTGTTGAAAAGACTGTGATGTGTGGGAAAGAGTAGCCCTGATTTTGAATCCAAGATCTGCAGCTCTGTGTTAGACCTTCAGAGAGTTACCAAACACTCTAAGCCTCAGTTTCCTCATTTTTAAAAGGGGGCAATGTGATCTACCTTGTAGGATTGTGTGAAGGTTAACAATGAACTCATTCATCCATTCAAAAATATGTATTGAGCACCAAATATATGCCAAGGACTATGTTAGATGCTAGGAATGTTGGTGGTCAAGCTGGAAGGTTTATGCCTGTGTGGAATTTGCAGTTTGGCAGGGGAGATGCTTAAAGAAGAGATTATAATCCTCTATGGTTCAGATTCTGATAGGAGCCACAGATATTCTGTAAGTGCATGGCAATGACACTTGGTTTGCTTTTGGGGGGATTCTAAAAGTAAATATAGTGGATTGAGCTGACATGGCAAATGCACTGTCACTGTTTCTTTTTAATTACAGAGAAATTCTTGGTAAGATATAACAAGAAAAGGAAATGTAGCTGAGCTTGGAAAAAAGAAAGGAGAGCTTCAGGTGGCAGGAAGAAAAGAGGAAATGGAAATCTGGAGTGATGAATGGGAGCTGCATGCAGCTAAGCAGCTCCAGGTTTCTCCCATGTGGAGGGGGTACCTGGCTTCAGGCAGAACTTACCCATCAGGGAAATGGGAACTGAAAACTCTCCACCTGCTGGCTTACGGTGCAGTAAGGAAGTTGAGCTTCTATCTGGAGCCTGGGGGTGGGAAAAGAATTCCCTGAGAGAAGCTAGAATCTTGAGGGGCTCCAGTTTGTGGGTGCAGTTCTGACTTTGCCCCATCACTTGGTGTGGGAACCTGGAGTGGAGGGATTAACATAAAAACTGGTGGGGGCACACCTGAAACCACCCTATGGAGCACCTCCATGCCCTAGGGCACCTGTGTGAGCCACACTCAGGGCCTTTGCGCCGTCTGCTCCCTCCACCAGGGACGCTCTCCCCACCACTGTCATCACCTCCCGGCTGGCTTCATCCAACAGTGTCTTGACTCCAATGCCACTTTCCCCAAGAGATTTTCCAAGTTTAGATAAAAGCCCCCACTAGGTTTTTTCTGACTCAGTTCTTTTCTCTTTTGTGTCCCTTACTACAGGCACAACTAAATAATTGTGTAATTATTTGTTACATGACTGCCTCCCCTACTAGATTGTTAGGTTGTAAAGGCAAGAACCACCTACATCTATGTCTTTTTAACTACACTCTTTTGTACCCAGGGCAGTGCCTGGCATGTAGTGTTCAATGATGAATATGGAATGAACGAATGAATAAATTTGTTCATCCCAATGAACATGTCCACTACCCCCATTTCTTCCCACCCCAGCTGGAAATAAAACAATAACAATGTTTCATTCATCCATTCGCCCATTCATTCATTCATATTTCCTTCAAGCTTTGTAGTACTGGAGAGTGAAAATATACACCCCGCTATGGCAGTGGTACTCAAACTTTAGTGGCACCAGAAGTACCTGGAAAGCTTAGTAAAACACAGATTGCTGGGATCCACCCCCTAGAGCTTCTGATTTACTAGGTCTGTACCGAGAATTTGCATTTCTAACACTTTCTCAGGTGATGCCAATGCTGCTTGTCCATGGACCATACTTTGAGAACAACTGCTGTCCAGCATCATTATTTTGGTTTATTTGGATTTAAAACCACCGACACATATAGCTTTATGTCCTTAAAACGTATCATAAATGAATGATTAACATGACCAATGCCTGACGATACATAAGTACTCCTCCTGGAAAAAGTGGGCTTTCTGTTTTCCATGTAAGTGGGGGAGAAAGTGAAGGGTTCAGAACTTGGGCTCTGGAGTCAGGCCAGCCTGGGTGTCAACTCTGGTGCCACGCTTTGCAAGTGCCAGAACTCATGACAGTTATACAACCTCTCTTACTCAGTTTTCTAATCTATAAAATGGGATGAGTTGTAGGATGTCGCAGGGTTGTTGATGGGTAAAAAAGGTGGTATTTACAGTGTCCTTTCAATAGTGCCTGACAAGTACTCTCAAAGTGTTAGTTATAACAGGGAAGGTAAGGAATGTTTAGCAATAGGTGTTAGGCATTTTATTTGTGGATTTTCACACACATTGTCTCTTTTAAGTCCCCCAGCAATCCTATAAAATAGATGTTATTAGCTCCATTTTTATAAGGGAGGAAACTGAGGCACAGAAAGGTTAAGTAACTTGTTCAAGAATGCATATACAGTGGAAACATCTAGGATTGGTACCACATGCTCTGTTATTCCAGCAATGCCAGCCCTCCCAGGATCTCCAGAAAGCAAGTGCCTTGGAGAGTCTGACACAAGAGAGAGTCCCCCAACCACAGCATGGAGGGGGGTCCTGTCTATCCTGTCAGTCTAGAAGTCTGTCATCAACGTATTCAGTTTCCTTTTCTTTCTGCGTGTGCCCATGCTGCTCTGATGTCCTCTTCCCAGCTGTCCTGAGGCTCCAGCTCTATCCTTTCTCATCTACACTGAAGGGAGAGACTGACACAGAACTTTTCAAAGCCTCCTTAGTGAGTCAGGGTGTGCTGTCCATCACGCTTAGAGACTGGTGGGCTTCGGCCGCCTGACGGTGACAATGCCCTTTTGTGAGCCGTGCCAGGCAGGACCAGAAGCTTGTGATCGCCTAGATACCCTCCTTTATAGCAAGTCCACAAGCAGCTGCCTGACTTGCAAAGGAAACAGGCCCTTGGATCCTGTCCCAGGGGAGGACATGGCTTTGGTCCTCATTTTCCAAGTGACAGTGTCTGCCAGAAATGGCAGCTCTGACCAACAGGTTTTGAGTTGGCTGAGGGTCCTGATCTTGGCTGTTTGGATAAAATGCCTTTGAAGGTGTTATTGCAAAACCATCCCTGTAAGAGTGGGGCTGAGAAGCAGGCAGCTTGGACTCCAGTCTGGGTTTGGAGGCTCCCTAGCTATGTGGCCTGAGATGAGTCACTTAAATCTTCTGGAATCTCATGGACCCCCTGGAGGGTGGGACCACCTCTTCCTGGCAGGTGGGCAGATATCCTTCCTTGACTGAGGGAGCTTTCATGCATGGATGACATAGGCACCCTCCACCAGGGCAGGAATTGTGGGCTCCAGAAAGCTGCGGGAGGCTAATATCTCAATCATTTAATTTTAAAAATATGCTACAGATTGTGTGAAGTCCCTGCCAATAACCCTCACTGCTGCCCACTGCCCTCAGGGTGAAGTCCAGATTGGCTTACAAGACCATCTTAGTTTGCGATATGCATTGAAAGTGTTCCCCAAAGATCCATGTATTGGAAACTTAGTCCCCAGTGTGACAATGATAAGAGTGTGGAAAATCTTATTACAGTAATTGAAAGGTGGGGACTTGAAGAGGTGATTAGATTGTGAGGACTGTGTCCTTGTGGATGGATTGATCCATTCATGGAATAATGGGCGTGTTTCTGATGGCTTTAAAGTGAGAGCAAGTGAGCAAGTTAACTCTCTCTTGCTCAGCCATTTTGCCATGCGACACTTCGTGTCACTGTAGAGCCACTGCCACCATGGCCTTCACCAGATGTGTTCCCCAGACTTTGGACTTCCTAGCCTCTGAACTGTAAGAAATGAATTTTATTTCTTTATGAATTACCCAGTTTCAGGTACTCTGTTATAAGCAACAGAAATGAACTAATACTGCTTGGGTTTGCCCAGCAGTAGACCAGTGAGGTCAACGAATCTTTCCTTTGGGAAGGAGACACACATATAGAAGCATGGAAGTGAAACAGGGAAGGAAGAGAACCAATAAAGGGTCATTATGAAGGAAGTGACCACCATGGAAAACTGGAGTCTGATCCTGCTGGGCAACTCTGAGGAGTGGTACAGAAATGCCCTTCAGAATGACCTCCCCCAGGAGTGAGGGCTCTGGGGTACTTATCCGCCACCCCTCGCCAGTCATTGGTTGAAGACTGCTGGGTGTGGGGAGCATGAATTCGATGGTGCTGCTGAGACTGGGGACAAAGCAGGACCCAGAGCCAGAGGAGGCCCCCAGGCAAAGTGATGCAGGTGCTGGTGTTTGGAGGTCAGGGGTCTGCATTGGAGAAGACAGATGAGTGGGGCATCAACAGCTTCTACTAAGTCATTCACAATCTGACTTCAGCCTTATCTCCCAACACACACACACACACACACACACACACACACACACACACACACCCTTCACAACACACATACACACAACCCATAGTCAATACATGCTCAACCCACAACTCCCCACAAAACCCAAAATACACACCCACACACAAAGCCTACAATACATACAAACTACCTGCCACGTACACATTACTCACAGCCCACACACACAGCTTGCAACCCCCCACAACACACACCACACACTCATACGCAACATATACACACAAACTCTCACAACATACATCTTCCCACATAACCCAGAATACATACACACCCACATGAATGTAACCTGTAACACACACAATCTACCACATATATAATTATAGTTACAAAACTTATAGCACATACAACACACACTCACATCCACACAACCCACAACCACTCCCACATAACCTAAAACACACACTCACACACGTGCAACCTACAGCACTCAACACGCACAGCCTACAACATACATGTAACTCACAACTCTTCCCCCACAACTTTCCACCTGCAACCCAAAATCCATACACAACTCCCCACAACCTGCAACTCCCCCACATAACCCATAATATGCACCCATCCACTCACATGCATGCAACCCACAACACACATAACCCACATCATACACAACCCACAACACTCCAACGCGACCCACAATACACAAATTCCTACATAACTCACAACATACACGCTCACACATATATACTCATACACACAAAACCCACAACCCCTCTCACATAACCTCAAACACACATGCAATCTATAGCACACACACAACATAAAACCCGCACACACAGCATGCAAGTCTACAAAACTCACACACACACACACACACACACACACACACACACACACACACACACACACACACACACATTTTGTATCTGTGACCCTCCCACTTATGAGCTTCAGGAGATTTGGGGATCTTCTGAAATCTGTTTTTTTTTTTTTTTTTTTCTGTTTTGTCTTTTTTCGTGCCTGGCAACGGATCGCAACCCTCAGTGTCGCACCCGTACCGGACCGGGACCGGCCACGGGATCGCAACCCTCGGTGTTGCTCCTGCCCCTCGCTCAGCCAGTGAGCGGCCGGTCTGTATGTGGGATCTGAACCCTCTGCGGGAGCACCACCGCGCTTCCCAAGCGGCGCACTATAGCAGTGCGCCACCGGGCCGGCCCCTGAAATCTGTTTTTAAAAGTTGCATGCATGCACATTTTTCTGGGAAGAGGGCCCATAGCCTTTTCTGATTATTAGAGTCTTGTGACCCCAAAATGTTTCTCAGTCATTGCCCTATATATAATCCACAAGGGCTCTTCTGGAGGAATCATGTAAAATCTTTATAAAATGTCAGCCTGCAACATAAACCTGAGGACAAGCAATTATTTTTTCAGGGATGCAATAAGAGGATGAGAAAGAGGTGATATATCTTGTATATGTTTTTAGCCAACAGTCAATAGTCTTATCAATTAACAAAGATTTTAGTTGTTAAAACACGATGCTGGTTAGAATTCAGTATAATGGGCATTTTCATCAACTGCTGGGATGGGGGTGGATAATGTCAATTGGCCCAACCCTTTGGGGATTCAGCTTAACAAAATGTATAGAGAGCTTTCAAATCTGTGATCTGAAAATTCTGCTGTTGATTCTGTAACAGGGAAAAATAAAGGATTATGGAAATCTATAGCATAGGAGAAAGTATTATATAAATCTTAAGATCATCTTGGTAGACTCCTACAAATAATTTAATAAAATCTGACATCTATCACTGATAACAGGAAGTCTGGAATCTAAAAATGCATTTTGAAAAATGTAATAAAAAAAATCTAAAGCAAACCAACAGCCAACCAATATTATGTCTGTTGATAAAGGGAGACACTGAAGACGTTTCTACTGATATGGAACAAACTACACTGTTTGTCATTATTTATAGGTCCTCTGGGATTGTTTACTGATGCAATTATAGAAGAAAGTAAACCAGGGATAAATACTGAAAAAAACATGGCAAAGTAATTATTACTTAAAATGATAAGAATGTCTATGTAGAAAGTCTCAGGGAATCAACTAAAACCTACTAGAAGTTACAAGAGAATTCAGTAGTTTGGCTGAATTTTACTTTTCTTTTTCTAAACCAACTATAATCAAGTAGAAAATACAATTATTTAAAAAGGTTTCATTGAGAGTAGTCACCAACAATATAAACCACCTAGCAATAGATAATTGATATGCAGAACACATTGGGATACATTTATAAAATGGTCTGAATGTTTCAAAAGAGAGATGCTCAGGGTTCCTAAGCCACTTTCCTACTAGATTAGTCTATACATTTAACATTAATTTATATGTGACAAAAATGATTCTAAATTTCCTCTGAATAAATATGTAAGGACACAGAGGTCCGTGGATGAATTTTGTGCCTATATTCTAATCCACTTTAAGTGTTCTGTAATAGGCATTTTATATACAGTGGTACCCAAATAGCACTTACTTTTTAAAAATCATGGATAGCAGATAGGAAAGGAGTCTACATTATGGGTGGCCTTGCTGAGTTCCCACTGGCTTTGTGCTTTTAGCAGAGTGGAGGTCCCAGTGTGGCTTATGCCACTTCTCAAGTTATTACTAGAGAATTTCTAGAAATGGTCCATCACTTCCTTACAGGCTAATGTGGGCTGCGATGCTTCTGAAATGGGCATCATTTACACAGAGGGAGTCCTCTTATGCCTAGTCACCTGCCCCATCCTCATTTTTTCCCCACAAATTTACCCAAGAATTGCACACACACAAAAATAAACTCCTTCTCTGGGTCTGGCCACTGGCAGCCAGCCCTTGTCTCTAGAGATTGTGAAGGGGAAGGATGGGAGACGTCGGTAGACTTTGTCTCGGTCCTCACATATCATCCTGGAGATGCTGCTGGGTCCCATGATTTAAGGAGGGATAGAGCGGTGCAGTGACCCAAGGTTCAGGGTCACTAAATGACAGGAGCTTTCAGGACATGGGGGAGCTCCCTGAGATTCTACATAAAACCTGCCTCAGTATCTGAGTCAAAAAACCATAGAATTCCAGGTTTGAAAGTGTTCTAAGGTTTCTAGAGACCTCTTCTTCCCGTCCTTCCCAGATGAACGTATTTCCCCCACAGCATTCATCCAATGCTTTTGAACACCTGCAATGGGTTAAGCACGGTGCTGCATAATTTGTTACTATTGTTTTATTGACTTATTTATTGTCCCTTTCTCTCACTAGGATGTAAACACCATGCAGGGAGGGAGGTTGTCAGTCTCATTCACTGCTGGATCTTCAGTGGCTTTAACGGTGCCTAGCATGTCATAGGCTCCCAGTGGATATTTATTGAGTAAATAGAGATGAAAAATACTGTTACTACCACGATAAGTTCACAGTTCAGTGGAAAAAAGGGGAATATAAATGACTAAAGCACAAGATGATAGTGCTCTAGTGAAGGTGTGTATAAGTTGTAAAGAAACATAAGACAGGGAGCCAAGCCTGCAGGGGCTGTCAGAGGGGCCTCACCAAAGAAGCAGTGCCTGATGTGATTCTTAAAGAAGAGTGAGTGAGAATGTGTTAGGTGAATAAGGAAGGAAAGGACATTCCTGGAAAAGGGGTGCTATGGGCTGAATTGTGTACCCCACCAACTTTCTATGTTGAAATTGTAAACCCCATTACCTAAGAATGTGGCTGTTGGGCCGGCCCGGTGGCGCACTGCTACAGTGCGCTGCTTGGGAGTGTGGAGGGCTCCCGCCGAGGGTTCGGATCCCACATGCAGACTGGTTCCCGCTCACTGGCTGAGTGAGGGGCGGGCGCAGCACCGAGGGTTGCGATCCCGTTGCCGGTCCCGGTCCAGTACAGGCGTGACACTGAGGGTTGCGGTCCGTTGCTGGACACGAAAAAAGACAAAAAAGGAAAAAAAAAAAAAAAAGAATGTGGCTGTCTTTGGAGACAGAATGTTAAAAGAGCTAATATGGGTTAAATGAGGTCATTGGAGTGGGCCCTAATTCAATACTGCTGATGTCCTTATAAGGAGAGGAGATTAGGACATAGAAACACATAGAGGCAAGACCATGTGAAGACACAGGGAGAAGACAGCTATCTGCAAGACAAAAAGAGATGCTTCAGAAGAAACAATCCTGCTGTCACCTTAATTTTGGATTTCTGGGTTCCAGAACTGTGAGAAAATAAATTTCTGTTGCATAAGTCCCCCAGTCTGTGGTTCTTTGTTATGGCAATTGGAGCAAACTAAACAAGGGGATAGTGTCTTAGTTTTCTGTTGCTTATAACAGAATACATAAAACTGGGTAATTTATTAAAAAAACAAAATTTATTTCTTACAGATCTGGAGCCTGGGAGGTTCAAGGCCTAAGGGGTGCTTCCGGTGAGGGCCTTTTCCTGATGGGGACTCTCTACAGAGTCCTGAGGTGGTAAAGGGCATCACATGGCAAGAGGGCAAGAGTGTGATAATGTGCTTTTTTCCTTTCCTTATAAAGCCACTGATCTACTCCCATGATAACCTGCTAATCCATTAATCCATGAGTGGATTCATTCACGAGGGCAAAGCCCTCATGAGCCAATCACCTTTTAAAGGCATCACTGTTTAAATACCATAGTCAGATTTTCCTCCCTTTTAATACTGTTACAATGGGGATTAAGTTTCAACCTGAATTTTTGGAGGGGACATTAAAACCATAGCATAAATTATGTGCAGAAGTATGGAGGTGGGAGAAAGCATGCCTTTTGGGGGGGACTCTCAATCTTTTGGTATAAATACAGGAAAAGATTTCTAGAAAGAGGGCTGGTTGGTAGAGAAAGAAGAAAGGTCAGGGGTTTTCAAACTCATATATCTACATGAATGGAGCAGCCCAAATGCAGAGTGATAGGGAGGGGTGGAGTCTGTGGTGAGCTGGCGAGCACAGACTTCATCTAAGGCGGGCAGGTGTATTGATTTGGACTGATCATTGCCGCATGTGAATGGAGTGCCACGTGTTGGCAGAGTTTCCTATTTTTCATGACAAGTCAGAAACGTGAATTTTTATGTATAATAATATGATTTTAAAAAATTGGCAACTAATTTAATATTTTAAACCCTTTGTGGACCACAAAAGAAATGCATGCACTACACGAAACCTGTGGTCTGCCAATTTGTCATCCCTGAACCTGCTACGGAGTGATTCATAAAGGATGTTGCATATGTGGCAAGGAATTTAATTTTTTCCACGTGGCAGGGGGACAGTTGATGAATCTTGAAGGATATACATGACGTGAATTTACACTGGTGGTGGATTAGGGCAGGGGTCAGCAAACATTTCCTTAAAGGACCGGATAGTAAATATTTTCAACTTTGTGGGCTACATGGTCTCTTGTGCAACTACTCAATTTTGCTGTAGTAGCATAAAAACAGCCATAGAAAATATGTAAACAAATTGGCATGGCTGTGTTTCAGTAAACTTTGTTTACAAAAACAGGTGGTGATCCAGATTTGGTCCATAGGGCGTAGTTTGCTGATCTTTGGTTTAGAGGTCTAGAGATTCGCACTGGGGAATGGGTTTGGAGAATAGACTAGATAAGAGATGAACACCCAGGTTTTTGGCTGGACTGATGGGGTTGAAAGGGAAATTAGCCAGAAAATGTCCATCTCTGGGGTAATTAAGACCAAGCAGAAGACTTCAGTTAGCCATTAACTTAGGAACTGATTGAAAATCGTCAATTTCTTGAGGTTAGCACAGGAACTGAGAAACTGACAGGGGTGGCTGAAACCGCCCAGAAGTGAAATCATGCCCTAAAAGGATCCTTCTCAAAAGTTTATTTCTGTTTGTCTCTTATGTTGATTTACTTCAGACATTGCACACCTACAACTAAGAATTGACACTGTTTTCTTGTTTTTTTACCTTTCCTAATCAACTGCAAACAAAAGAATTCTAAGAGAAAGGCAAAGCACCCTAGTTAATTATTAGCTCACCTTCTTGCTTAAAGGAAAATTGCATCCACATTAGTTAAAGGTACAAATCAGATATTCTTATGTTCCAGTGGTGCTTGACTGAGGTTATTGTCTCTGAGTTCTCCATAGGAGATAAGGACTCTTGACTCCAAAATAACATCAAGGGTTTGAAGGTGACCTGTCCACAACTGCAGACTTCATGATGCCAAAGCATCTTGGGAAGATCCCGAGAGCAGAAGAAAGGACCCTGACATCTGACTCAGATCCTCTGCTGATCCTGTGACCAGCCTCCCCCTTTGCCTGCATGACAAAACCATTACCTCACCTTCCCACCTCTTCCCCTTTATAAACCCAAGAACAGGCATCGAAGGTGGGATGATTTTAGCCTGGTCATCCCTCAGATGCTGGTTATCTGAATAAAGCTTCCAATCCTTGCACCAACTTTTGGACTTTTGGGTCACATGTTTAGTGCGAGAGGGCAAATGAGCCTGTTGCTGGTAACAAGGTCACTTTTAGCCCTGCTAGTCCCCACAACCTCCCAAGCCAGCCCATTCCACATTGAGGTAACCCAGTTGAATCCCTTCTGCCCATGGATTTTGACCTTTTAAAAGAAATTTCATAGATCACAGGTGTTCCTAGAATTGTCCTGCCACACTATGACAGTGGAAATTGAAAACTTCATTCTGTTCCAAGCAGAGGCAGTGAGAAAGTTTAATATCTGTTGCCTTCAGGTTATTACAGAGTCTCTAGCCCCTGGTCTGGGGGTGGGAAAATGGGTCTCCAAGCAATTAGAGCAACAAGGTGCTGTGTGGATCAGAGTGGGCTAGGACTTGGGATACCAATTACCAAGTCTCTGTAGGGCCCCACTTTCCAGAGCAGTATGGAAAAAAATGTGCTAGATTGTACTCTGAGCAGAAGCTGCACGGCCAGGCCTGAAGAGCTCAAGTTCGTGCCTGCAAAGTCAGGAGCTCACTTTGACATGCTCCAGGTGGCTGCTGGGGCCTCGGTGGGGCATTGTGAGATGCTGGACTGATCTCTCTTTTCTCTGCCTGCAGGTGCCTCTCAGAAGCACAAGTGCCGAGCAAGGTGAGCACCAGGACTGTGGCAGGGCTAATGAATCCTGCTGACACGTTTACAGTGTCTGCTGCAGCCACTGCTGAGAGGTGTGTGCAAGATGGTCACTTAACAGACAGAGGAGGAAAAGATCCACGACCTAGTGTGCAGGGGCTGGGCTGCCTCTGACTTTGAAAGAAATGGTAGAACATGACTTTGAGAGAGAGGCCCTGGAGGATGGGAAGGAACCGATGTGGACAGCAGACTGTCACCAGGCCTGGTCCTGTAGCCAGAGGTGAGAGGGGCCTAAAAAATCCAGGAGGCTGAGGAAGATCCCGAGAGCAGAAGAAAGGCAACACGTCTGTTGGTCACTATGGCAGAAACTGGATGCATTCACATATATTTTATCATTGACTCCTCCTAAAAACCCTAAAGCCAGCTGCAATGGTCAATTATGTATCACCTTAATAATATGACATATGAATCAATTTATTAATCATTTGATTGATTTATCACATCACTGGGCTAAGTAGTACCCAGAGAGCTGGTAAAACATTATTTCTGGGTGTGTCTGTGCAGGTGTTTTCAGAAGAGACTAGAGTTTGAATCTGTAGACTGAGTGATCAGGCACCAGCCAGTCCCTTCAGGGCTGGAATAAAACAACAAGGCAGAGGACGGGTGGATTCGCTCTCTCTCTTCTTGAGCTTGGACATCCATCTTCTCTTGTCCTCAGATGCCAGAACCCCTGGTTCTCGGGCCTGTGGACTTGGGCTGAATTACACCATTGGTTTTCCTGGTCTCCGGCTTACAGACAGAAGATTGTAGAGGATGTCTTGGCCTCCATAATAATGTCAGAGCCAATCCCTACAATAAATCTCTCTCTCCCATTTGTTCTGTTTCCCTGGAGAAAACTGACTAATACACCAGGTATTATTGAAATGTAATTAACTTTGGGTTTTTTTCAGTGGCTGGCCGGTATGGGTATCCAAACCCTTGACCTTGGTGTTACAAGGCTATCCTCTAACCACCTGAGCTAACTGGCCAGCCCGAATGTAATTAACTTTGAATGTTAGTCATGCTCTTGGCTTCATCTTGTTTTTTCCTACCTTTGTTTTCTTTCTTACCTAATTTTCTTACTTAAAAAATTATATTTGTAGTTGGGAGTGGATTGGATAAGTTTTAAAAAATTGAAGTCAGTGTGTGTGGGTCCCTAACTCACAGTTGTCTTTGGGTATGAGTTGATTTTTGTAGAGAGAATGATTCTTCAAGGAGAAAGTTTTGGTTATTGTGGCTGACATGAGAGACTCAGGAACCTCAGAGGGACACTGTGGTGTCTGCTGTTCCACCCACTCCACTGACTAGGTCTGGGCTGTAGGGAGGGTGAAGGGGGTGTGCTAGATTTGAAGGTCAAATAGGGCTGCTGTGGGGCCAACGGGACAAAGTACAGCGCCCTCTACTGGTGAACACAGGCGCTCCCGACTCAGTGACCCTGGAAGGAGAAATCACGCAGTTCAACTCCCTGATGGTTTCACCTAGATTAGGGCAGTTATACAGGTGATAGTCAACATTTCCTTCCCTTCTTAGGGAAACTAAGCACCAATACTACACCCTATCAACAACCCCCTGTTGATTGAACTCCAGTTGTGCGATCAGTAACTTAGGCACTGTGGAGATACACTATATACGATCTTCCAGGAATCAGTCACTAGCTGGCCAGGGAGAAATGAGACATATACCCCAAACCAGAGGGTTGAAGCAGCCCAAATGGCCACCTGTGGGGCTGGAGAAACTTTCATGGTGTGTGTGGGGTGGTGGGGTGTGGGGCTGTGTTCTGGGACTTGTAGAATACGTAGAGTTTAGATAGGTGGATAGGGACCATTCCAAGTGGGGAGTTGGGGGCATACCATAAGCAAAAACATAGTAGGGGGAACAGTGAGGAAATTGGCCCAATGGAGATCCAAGTTTCCTGTTAAAGAAGACAGGTGGATCAATTCATTGGCTTCTGCCTCTGTGCATGCTCTGTCCCACATGACTTTATAGCTCCTTGCCCCAAAGGAATGGAATACATATATATATATTTCTCTGCCCCTTAACTGGCCGTGTGGGGTCTCTTTGGCCAATAGAGCATGGTGGGCATTCCAGTTCTGAGCCTAAGCCTTAAGAGGTCCCATATGTTTCTGCCTGCTCTGTTGTGTCTCTGCCTTTATTACGGTAAGAAGTATATTCCTGGGCTAGCCTGTCAGAGCCAGAAGAGGTTGAGATACACATGGAGCAGAGCCAGCCATTCCAGCTAAGCCCAGACTAAATCAGCCAGGCCAGCTGAGCCTGCACCAGCTGAACTGCAGATGCATGAGTTACATAATTTCTTCTTGCTGCATGCTACTGGGATTTAGTGGTTGTTGCACAGCAGTAAGCAGTATTGTAGCCACAGTTAACTGAGAGAAGAGTGAAGGAATTCACTGGCATCACCAAATTCTGACAGGATGCACTTGCTTTTAAAGTCTGGGTGCACAAATTTGGAGCTATTTATATTAGCCTCCTTCCCTTCTAGTGAAAGCTTCCCCAGAGAGATTAGGTGATTTCCTCAAGGCCACACAAGATAGCAGCAGAATCGGGGCTAAGATAGAACACTCCTTATCTCCAGGGCCAGAGTCCATTGTATCATATGACTTTCTTGTTCCTGATATTCATGCAGAGCATGATCAGGAGGCCAGGAGGACTTTTCCAGGAACACTTTTTCTCTCAGGTTGGTGAGATCTCAGGGTTTTAGCAGACACCAATGTTCAGCTATTACCCAGATTGATGTGGCCGCTTGCCGTAACGTTTAGCAACCTCTCCATCAAATAAATGGCTGGAGAGGCTCCTGACACTTCCAGTATAAAAGAAAGAGAAGCCATATTCTGCAGCTTTACAACGTTGTCTGAATAAGACCTATTAAAGGGATTGGTGTGAATTCAGGCTCTGTGGCTGAACTGGTGGTGTTTCTCTGCCTTACACCCTTCAGAGTTGCCTCTGGGGGTGCAGTTAATAGGATAAAGGCAGGGACAGCCAAACACATCTGGGTGTGTGACTCACTACTCTGACCCTTAGTTTCTTCATCTGTCAGATGAGCAGCTTTGTGACTCTGCGATTCTATCATCCAATGGACTTCTGTTTTGAGTGATGGAAGGAAAAGGTGGGGAGAAAGGATCTGGAGAGAAAATAACAGGTTTGGTGTTAAGGAAGTTCAGGGATTTTCTCATTTCCCTTCTTTCCTTTTCACCCATTATTCTGACCTCCCTTCTAGTATTCTGTCATTGTGGCCAGGATCACGACTGGTCCTCATTTCACCTCTGAAGTGTACACCCAAAGACGTTCCTAAATTCGCCACTCACCCCAAACCTTCCCTCCATCCCCTGATGACTTTGACTCAGTGGCTCTCAACCGTAGCTATGCATTGGAGTCACCCATGGAGCTTTTAATACAACACCATTTCCTTCTGTCCTGCATCGAAGTCTCTTCTTTTCGACACAATCACCCCTTACACATTCAAAAGCACTCAAGTATTGCCCATCACCCAAACAAAAATAGTTCTTCACTCCCCTTCCCTCTGGTTACTGGTTCTTGATTACTACTCATGGTCACATTTCTTGAGATAGTTGCCCACACACCCACCACACTTTCCTTCTGCTCTATTCTAACTACAAGGTGTTTAGATCAGTTCTTTGGATGTTCTAGTTGCTTTCATGCCTTTGGGGTCCGGCCTTACTGTCTCGTTACTCAGAACTCTCTTCCACCTCAGGTCTCATCTGCTTGGTCTTTTCTCATCTTTCAGGTCTCAGTTCAAGTTTTATTCTTCATGGAGTTCTTCCTTTATTCTCCCCATCAAAATTAGATCCCTGCTGTTTCTCTCTCTCATAGCATGCTGTTCTTTTTTCTTGAAATTTCCATGGCAATTTGAAATGATATATGATGGAATGTGCTAATCAGGAATGTAATGACTTAAATAAAAAGAAAATATTAGGCAAAGCAATACTTGTGGATACATAGCCTGTAAATATGAGTAATATTGTGTAGTGGTTAAGAGTGTGGGATCTGGACAGAATGGGTTCAGATTAAACTTTTATCACTTACTGCCTGTGTGACATTGGCCAAATCATTTCACCTCTTTATGTCTCAATTCTTAATATGTAAATTGGGTAAGGTAATAACATTACCTATTTCTAGAGTTATTTTCAGGTTTAATGGGCTAGTATGAGTCAGGTACTTAGAACAGCACCTGGCGCATATTGTTTGCTTATAATTATTATTATAAAGTGGTAAATTATAACTGGTTATATGTACCAGGGGATATTTTTTATATTTTATCTTGTGATTATAAACAATGTGCATTGAATTAGTAGAATTAGGCAATCATAGCAAGATTAAGTCTTTGTCAGAGAGCTACTCGGAGACCCACGCATGAGAAAAAGGAAGAGATGCTACAGTACTGACATTTTCACAAGCACAAGAAAGAGGGAATCATTGGAGGGGAGTCCAGGACAAGTTATCTCAGAGGACAGAAATAGAGATCCCTGGGAAGGTTTAAATTGTGGCTAAAAGGGGATGCATTGAGTTTTATATGCAAGAACTTCTTGGTGGTGGTGCCTGCCCATTATTTCTCCTATTGGCATAAACAGATGGAATGTTTGTGAATTTACATTGTTTCACTTGTCCTACCTCTTGACACTGATTCATGAAGGAAGTCCTTGACCCCGACATGATGGAGGTCATCCTCTTGGTGGCTTTTGCGGGTTGGCCCGTGTTACCAGCTATTGTGACATTCTTCCACCTTGATCGCTTTCTTCACTTCTTGCTAGATCACTGAAAGGGGTTGACCTCTCTGGAGAGAGTAGGATATGAAGTCAACACCTTGGAACGGTGAGCAGAGTTGATGAGTGTGTCTTGATCTCAAAACCTTCTCTGTGGAAGTAAACTCTGGGCTTGGAGACAGAGGGATCTTCAGCAAATTACAGATGGGAGAAGAGAATCCAAGAAGAGGGAAGAGCATAGTCAAAGGCCCTGAAGTAGGCATAATCATGGTGATCAAGGATCCGAAAGACAGAGGGTACTGGGGGAAAGTGTAGGAAGATGAGGCTGGATGGGAAGTCACAAAACCATGGGCTAGCAAGAGAGAGCTATTTTATAAAGAACCTTTGAATACTTCACCAGGTTTAAATTTGAGAGTGGAAAGGGACTACATTGTGAAAGATTTAACCATGTGCAACCAAATGTCATCAGGCCCATTTTCATTATGGAAACCATTATTCACTTGTAAATTGCTGGTGCTGCCATATTTCAAATTATGGTGGAATTCTCCTTTAGAATTAAATATGCCTAGTAGCAACTTGAATTTTCGTTTGACATTGGGATAATTTAATATGAAATGTGCACAATAACCACAAGACAAAAAGGCAAAAAAATTTAAGAGAGGTTGATAAGGGGTGTGTGTGTGTGTGTGTGTGTGTAATGGTGATGCTGGTGGTGAGGCTGGTGTGTGTGGAGAAGGTGGCCTGGGTGGTTTGGAAAATCTGACTCCACAGAGCTAAAGAAGGTGGGACTAATTCCCCATCTTAGTCCCATACACTTAGAAGCCTCTTGAGTCTCAAGTGACGAAGAGTCACTTGAAAATATGGGGGGTGGGGGCTAAAGGACTCTCTTACATCCTCAGTATTCAAAGTGTTGTCTACATACCAACAGCACTGGCATCACCTGGAAGCTCATTAGAAATGCAGAATCTCAGTTCACCCAGACCTGCTGAATCAGAATCGGCATTTAAGATCTCCAGGTGATTTGTATACATGTTTTTTAAAAAAAATTTTGGGCCGGCCCGGTGGGGCACTCTGTAGAGTGCGGTGCTTGGGAGTGTGGCGGTGCTCCCGCCGAGGGTTTGGATCCCATATAGAGACCGGTCCTCTCACTGGTTGAGCGCGGTGCGGGCGCGACACCGAGGGTTGCGATCCCGTTGCCGGTCGCGGTATGGGTGCGACACCGAGGGTTGCGATCCCATTACCGGTCACGAAAAAAGACAAAAAGGAAAAAAAAAATTAACATTTACTTGTACATATTTGTGGGGTATACAGTGTGTTGTTTGAATACATGCATATACTACACAATGATTCACTTAGGGTAGGTAGCATAGGTTCGTACCCATTAATCCACCTCTTCTCTTTCCCACCCCTATCCCTCTGCCCTGCCAGCCTCTGGTAACCATTATTCTACTCTTTACTTCTATGAGAACCACTTTTTTTTTAGGTTCTACATATGAATGAGATCATGCGGTATTGTCTTTCTGTGCCTGACTTTCTCCACTTAACGTGATGGTTTCCAGTTCCATCCATGATGCTGCAAATGGTAGGATATCATTTCTTTTTATAGCTGAGTAGTATTCCATCGTGTATATGTACCACATTAAAAAAAATCTATTTATCCATTGACGGGCATTTTGGCTGATTCCATCTCTTGGCTATTGTGAATAGTGCTGTGATGAACATGGGAGTGCAGGTGTCTTTTTGATACATTGATTTCTTTTCCTTTGGGTAGATACCCAGTAGTGGGATAGCTAGGTCATAAGGTGGATCTATTTTTAGTTCTCTGAGGAACTTCCATGCTCTTTTCCACATGGCTGTACCGATTTATATCCCCAGCACCAGTGTAGGAGGGTTCCCTTTTCTCTACATCCTAGCTAGCATTTGTTATTTTCTGTCTTCTTGATAATAGCCATGCTAACTGGGATAGATGATACCTCACTGTGGTTTTTAATTTGCATTTCCCTGATGACTGGTGATGTTGAGCATTTTTTCACATGCTTATTGGCCATTTGTATATCTTCGTTTGAGAATGTATGTTAAGGTTCTTTGCCAATTTTTTAATTGGGTTATTTTTTTTTGCTGTTGAGTTGTTTAGCTTTGTCTTACATGACCATGATGAAGTGGGGGAGGTGGAAATGATCTATTT
This sequence comes from Galeopterus variegatus, assembly GCF_000696425.1. NCBI lineage: Eukaryota > Metazoa > Chordata > Mammalia > Dermoptera > Cynocephalidae > Galeopterus > Galeopterus variegatus. Next base: position 174,595 of record NW_007728313.1, read on the forward strand.
GATTCAGATGGTTCATCCTGGTTTTCAGTGTGGTGTGAGCTTTGAAGTTGGATAGACTTGTGCTGCTTTGCCCCACGGATTTGTCACTCCACTTCCCCTGGGTGACGGAGCTGCAAAGGATTACTCAAAGCCCATCTCTTCTGAGCAGTGAGAAGCCCCAAAGTGGTTAACTTCCCTGGAACCCTCAAGCAAGAGGCATCCCTTCCTTGGGAAATTAACCTCAAATTGGGGTTCTCTTCCTGCATTTATTTTCCAGACCAGGAAGTTACAGGAAGAGAACTTTGGTGGGGTAGTTTAACAATGTAGGCTGGTAACTTTCAGTAAAACAATCCAGATGACATTCCATTAGACAATTAAGTGATCCATCAACAAAAGCTTGATCTTAGCAAACATTCCTTCTCCCTCCAGAAATTTTCCAGTATCTTTACATTTCAGTCAGTAGCTAGTCTGTCCTTGAGCCAGCAACCTTGCTGTGCCACAAATCTTTATCTTATACCAGAGACTTTATAGCCTGAGGAAAACTTCCAGTCCTCTGCAAGGTCAATATTTGAAATTGCAAGGCTTTGGGAAACCAGGCCCTGTGAAGTACATTTGCTTTAAGAATCCTCTACAGACTTGGACTTCAATCCTGGCTCTCATTGTTGCCTTGGGAGAGCCCCTTGGCCTTCTAGAGCCTGAGCTTCCTCATACATTCAGTGGGGGTAATAGCACTAGCATGCAGCTCTGCTGTAAAGATTAAAGAAAATATAAGTAAAGCATCTGCCACAAACCCGAAGTTCAGTAACTTATAATTTTGCTATTCTTCCCACAATTGTCTTTTCTGAATAGGTGAGCAATTAGGAGTCATCTTAGTGACAAAAAACAAAACTAAACTAAAATTTATTGAGCACTTATTTTGTGCTGAGCACTCTAGTAATGGTGTGATCACTGAGAGATTTTAGTCTGGAGCCAGATTTCCTGGGGCAAAGCCTGCTATGAGACAATAGGTAAGTTATGCACCCTGTTTGTGCCTCAGTTTCCTCATCTGTGACATGGAGATGATACTGCCTTTTTCTTTGTGAGAATTATTTGAGCAATACATACATGTTCAGTGCTTAATGAAGTGTTTCATACATAATGACTATTGAATAAATATCAGCTATTATTAACCCACTTATTTAATCCTCACTGTAACTTTCTGGAAGACAGAGTTATTATTCCTCTTCCGTAATTAAAAACTGAGAGGCTAAATAACTTTCTGAGGGTCACATGGCTAGTAGATGGTAGAGTCAGGAGTTGAACCCACATCTTTTAGTTTCAGGGACTACACACATCAGCAACTCATAGATCAGTTCTTCTAATATTCTGAGGCTGGAAGAGTAAACCTGCAGCCAGACCAGTGGCCCCAGGAGTTGCTCTTGGCTTTTTTTCCTCCTGGTAGAAAGGGCAAAACCAAATGGAATGAGAAGAAATCAAAGTGCCAGCCCTAGGAAGTGGAAAGACAGACTTTCAAAGCACTTGTGCTGATATTTAATGCATCCCTTTGAAACACTTTGTTCATAACCTGTCAAGGGCAATTTGGAAACATGTATTGAAGGAGGTGAATGTTGGCTTCTCCTCAACTTTGTCTCGTCTATTATATATACAGTGACAGCCACACAGGCTCAACCTGGGCATGACTTATTTATGGGGCAGCCCGGCCCCAGCTGACCTAGTCCCCAGTGCTTGCAATAGATTTCACTAGAAAAAAAGGAATGTGCAATTTGGGGAGGTAATTATTTTTTGCAAGTTCATTAGAAAAAGTGAATTTTCCAATTACCTCTGGAATGAAACATTTTAAATTAAAATTTCAGGTTGAAATGTATAAAGGAATCTTGTACTATTGCAAACTGAGAATCTTGGGTTCAGTGTACCTCAGTGTATCCCTCGGTTTCCTAGTCTGTCTCTGCATCTCACCAGTTAAGTGACCTTGGGCAAGTTGCTTCACCTTTCTGAACCTCAGTTTCCTAACCAGTAAGACTAGCATTCTGATTGTCCTGGGAAGATTAAATGAGATATTGTAGAGAGCTTAGTGCAAAACCTGGCACATAGTAGCTGCCTAATGCACATTAGCTATCACTAAAAACAGTTGCAGTATTGAGTTTGTGACCTGGGGTAAGAGAAGGTAGGGTAAGAATGAGGGTAAGATTATATTTTAGGTTCCTTCTAAATCAGCCATATTTTATATTTTTCTTAAGTCCCTTGGTTTTGTATGCTTTTGTGGACAGGAGAAACAATCTCTCTGAATTAAATCCATCTATTCATCTATTTCTACATCTGAGTCTATCTATTGTCTGTCTATATCAGATGCCCATTCCTCAAGGACCCAAGGAATAATAAGAAAGTTTCAAAACATTCCCATTCCTGGACACTAAGCAGAGTGTAAATTTGCCACTTGGATGGATACTGAATTTTGGACAAAACATTCTCTTCTTAACTTATTATAACCTTTGTAAACACATTAGAGATTTTGGCCTTGGATTAATTGCTGAACATTTCATGGTTATCTGGCTTTCTTTCTATCTTTCTGTCTGATAACAGTTTGAAAGGAGTGGACTAAGTCTAATGATATCCACTTTACTATTGTAGTGCATCACCAAACGTCGAAATTCCAGCTATTCCCCCCCCCAGACCAACATCTTGAAATACAATAGCAATTAATCACACTTTTAAAGTAGGCATGTTGTCTAAAATATTTTAATGGATTTCAATAAAATTTATTCTGTAAGAAGAACTAACGGAAAAATGTAATTTCCATGAGTAATAGTTATCACGGATATTATTATGCTCCCTAGGAGGGAGAGAGGGAGGGAAGGAGAGAGGAAAGAGAAAATGAGGGAATAACTCCAAGTAGAGAGTGTGTTGTTATAAATGACAATAATTGTTCTTTGCGTTTGAATACTGTTCTGTAACACTCAGAGCACTCATACACACCTTCTCTTATTTCATCCTCACAGCCACTTTGTGAAGATGAGATGGGTTTTCCACTCTACAGACTGGGAAGCTGAGGTTCTGAGAGCCTTGCCCAAACCTTACACCTCTAGTAACTGAAGAACCAGAGCTCCCACACAGTTTTCTAGACTCTAAGTTCAATGTTCTTTAAATGGTAACACAGCCTTCCTAGCATAACCCAGAACAACGGTTTACATCCTGTTTTCCCCATCTCTTTGCCCCCCATGCCCTGGAATGATCGAAAAGCAGATTATTTGGTGAAAAGAATATCCAAGTTAACCAAGAACTGCCCCAGAGATCATACATTTATAGCTAATTTTCAGAAAGTTGGGTCACACTTTATTCTAAAACTCCATAGGGAAAAAATTCTTTATTTTGATTCAGAGAGCACTTCAAAATCTCATTCTGAACATCTTATTGTTAAAAGCATTGACTATTCTCTTAAAATTCTGAACGACCCTTCTAGTTACTTCGAGTTCCCTGGCTGCTCGTATTCTGAATAAACAGATGTTTGCTGACTTATGCTGCACTCCGAGTAAATACTCCCGTATTGCAGAGGAAACCTTTTTACTTCCCACATTTCCCTTGTGCGTTTCCAGTCTCTTGCTGTGTTGGCATATGTATTAGTCTAGAGCGCCATGACTAATTAATTAATTGATTAGCTAATTCAGCCAACCATATTAAGCAGGAGGACTTAGGACTTAAATGCTCTGAGAGCATTTCCCACAGCCTGCCCACTTCTTGGGTGGAATATCAGAGATGTTGAGAGCAGCTCTCTCAGTTTAGGGAAACCAGCGCTTGTTCCGATGAGGTACCTTGGCAACTTGATCCAGAATTCTCTAGGCCGTGAGTTCTGGCCAAATTCTTATCTATCTCCTCTAGGAGAAGGAGAAGATGGAGAAGGAAATGAGCAAAGAGGAGGAGAAGTAGGAGGGGGAGGAGGGGGGTAGAAGGAGAAGGAAAGAGAGAACGAGGAGGTGCAGAGGGGGAGGAAGGGGGGAGGAGTGAACACTTGCACAGGGCAGGGATGTGTAGGGGAGGGGTGTCCTTCTTAGGTTTCTCCAAAGCCCTTTCTCCTTCCTACTGGGTGTCCTGCTTTGCATTCACAGCACGTCTGGTTATAGGACTTTTGGTGCAAGGAGAAGGTCGTTTTTATGCAGCATTTATATCCTTGCAGGGCAAGGGTAGTCCCAGGTGGATATATGTTATGTAAATAAATTTGCTCATCACTTTAACTGCAACGAAGGGAGTCTATTTCCTGAGCAAAATTGCCTCTGTCTCCCACTCACTCCCTGCCACTTTTTTTTTTTTTTTTTTTGATAAGACTCATGTCTATCTGCTTGCTTGTTTGTTTATTTGGTCAGTCTGTTGGTCTGGGATCAAGAAAGTACATACATGTAAGAGAAACTAGACTTTGATTTCTGTTTCTTAAAAGGAAATAAATGTTAATACTCAGTAGCAATTTGGGTAATGCAGAGGAGGACATTTGTGTCTGCTACCCAAGGGGCCATGCCTATATCACTTCTTTGCTACTCAAGTGCCAGTGTTGAAACAAAGGAGTCATGGGACTTGATTAAGACCAAGCAAGGAAGAAGAGAGGATGCAAAGGTAGATTTCCCAAAGGTGCCCGACTCGGAAGTCTAGTGATAAAGGTGGAACCTCCTCTGGATTCTCTGGACATCACAATTTATTCCCCATCACTGAAACCTTGTGGGAAACTAGAAGGTGGTTACTCACATTAAAGCAGCATCTCCTGGAGCAAAGGATGCTTTTGGATAGTCTCTGGGTGAATTTTAAAAATGTCCAGAGTTTTCTGTTTATTTTAATGATTATTTGGAGACAAAACATAGCTAGTATACCAACCTTATGTTCTCAGCAGTTGTGAAGGTTAATTCTAGGTGTCAACTTGGTTAGATGAAGGAATGCTGAGAAACCTGGTAAAGCAATCTTTTCAGGTGTGTCCATGAGGGTGTTTCCAGCAGAGATTAGTATGAGAGTCTGAGTGGCCTGGGTGTGAAAGACCCACCCTCAGTGTGGGCGGGAACCATCCAATCCACTGGGGGTCCAGAGAGAACAAAAGACAGAGGAAAGAGGTGAAGCTCTCTCTCAATCCGCTGGAGCTGGGATATGCTCTTTTCTCCTGTCCATGTCATCAGAGCTTGAGACTCTTCAGCTTTTGGGTTCCAGAACTTATACCAAGGACACCATCAGCTTCCCTGGTTCTGAGGCCGCCTTTGGACTTGGACTGAGCCACGCTACTGGCATCCAGTTTATAGACGGCCTATCATGGGACTTTTCTTCATAGCCACGTGAGCTAATTCTCTTAATAAATCCCTCTCATTTTCTCTGCTATTACCATCTGGCTGCCTCACTGCCAAGATAATGTCTTTAGCAACCAGTTTATGAGCTTCATCCTTGCATTGTTCGTTGGCTCTCCGCTTCTTTACCGCATGGCCAGGCTGCAAATTTTCCAAATCTTTACACTCTGATTCCCTTTTAAATTCTGACTTTACGTCATGATTTTGCTTCCATAACTCAGAGTAGGCTCTTAAAAGCAACCATGCAGCTTCCTTAATGCTTTGCTGCTTGGAAATTTCTTTGGCCAAATGCTCTGGTTCACAACTCTTTTAAGTTCCAACTTCCACAAAGTCCAAGGGAATGGACACAGTGCAGCCAGGTTCCTTGCTATGGCATAGCAAGGGTTATCTTTTGTCCAATTCCCAATAAGTCCCTCACTTCTATCTGAGACTTCATCATCCACATGGCTTTAACTGTCCATGTTTCTATCAGCATCCTGCTCGCCACCACATAAGTCTCTAAGGCATTCCAAACTTTCCCTTGTCTTTTTCTCTTCTTCTAAGTCCTCCAGACTCCTCCAACCTTTGCCCATTACCCAGTACCAAAGCTGCATCCACATTTTCAAGTATCTGTATAGCAACACTCCACTCCTCGGTACCAATTTTCTGTTTTAGTCCATTTTGTGTTGTTATAACAGAAATACTTGAGACTGGGTAATTTATAAAGGAAAGAGGTTTATTTGGCTTACGATTCTGGGACAGCTGCATCTGGCGTGGGCTTCAGGCTGCTTCTACTCATGGTGGAAAAGCGTCAGGCAGCCGGTGGGTACAAGCAGATCACATGGCAACAGGAAGCAAGAGAGAGAGGAGGTGCACGGTCCTTTAAACAATTAGCTCTCGTGGGAACTGACAGAGCGAGAACTCACTCACTACCCCCCCCCCCGGGGGAGAGCATTAATCCATTCATGAGGGATCCACCCCCATGACTCCAACACTGCCACATTGGGGATTGAATTTCCACATGAGTTTTGGAGGGGACGACTGGTTCTAGAGAAACAGAATCTTAAAGAGGAATTTCTTAATTGGTTTCAGGGCATTAGACCTAAAAATGCTAACAGGTGACTTCTAATAATATGGAGAGCACTGATAGTCCTGGGCATGAACTGTTTAAAGAGATATGCAAGATAAATCCATTTGATGGTCCTGATTCACCGCTTGTAAAAGGCAAGGGATTCAGTGACTCTATATGTAATACTTTTGAGTATTTATGGAAATCCGAGGACTATAATGACATTGGCTGGTTGCTCCTCACAGCACTGGATAAACTGAAGAAAGAAAAGGGGGAGCTCAGTGAAGTGATTTCTTGGCTCAAGCACCACATAGATGACCTAAAAGTTTCTAAGTGTGCTCTAGGCCAGAATCTTCTCTTCAGTACCCACAGGGCTGAAATTGCGGAAAATCAAACACAAGCCCTCATAATAAGATTGGCTGAACTACAGTGGCAGTTGAATTATCAGCCTCACAGGGTATCTACTGCTAAAATGAGAGGAAAGCCCTGCAGGCATTTCAGAAATCTGGAAGGGTGCCCCACCCATCACAGACCCTGAGGCCTAGAAGGACTGAGTTATCCTGGAGGACAGACCTGTGGCACAGCTGCATCCCAGCTGCTCCGGGTGGAGCGGCCCCAAGTGTGGTTCATTCAGCAGCCCTGGAGAGTAGAGGCCTGAAACCTGGGTGGTGTCCACGTTGTGTTAAGTCTGCAGGCCAGCAGGACGTGAGAGCAGCAGAGGCATGGCAGCCTCCACCCAGGTTCCAGAGGATGTATGGAAAAGCCTGGAGGTCCAGGCAGAGACCTGCTGCAGGGGCGGAGCCACTACAGAGGCCATCTACTAGACCAACGCCAAGCAGGAAAGTGAGGTCAGACCCCCCACAGAAAGGCCCCACCAGGGAAATATCTAGTAGAGCCAATGCAGCAGGGTTGCCGGCAGGACCCCAGAACTTCGGGGCCACTGGTAATGTGCAACACAGGCCTGGAAAAGCCACAGGCACCAGCGTGGCCCACTGGGCTGTGCCTGGCAGAGCTGTGGGAACAAAGCTGACTGATGCTTTGGGGGCCCAGATGCCCAATTGTGGCCCGGATATAGGACTTGGAGTCAAAGAAGATTATTTTGGAGCTTTAAGGCATAATGCCTGTCCTCCTGGGTTTTGGACTTGTTTGGGGCCTGTTCTCTTTTCTTCTGGCCTATTCCTCCCTTTTGGAATGGGAATGTATACCCAATGTCTGTTCCACCATTGTATCTTGGCAGTGGATAAATTTGCTTTTGTTTTTCAGGTTCACAGCTTTGAAGGACTTTTGCTTTTGGTCTCAGATGAGACTTTGGACTTTCAAGTTGGTGCTGGAGCAAGCTAAGACTTTTGGGACTGTTGGGATAGAATGATTGTATTTTGTATGTGAGAGTGACATGAGTTTTGGGGGGCCAGGGGCGGAATGATGGAGTTTGGATGTGTTGTCCCCTCCAAAACTCATGTGGAAATTTGATCCCCACTGTGGCAGTGTTGGAAACTAATTGAGTCATGGGGCGGATCCCTCATAAATGGATTAATGCTTTCCCTGGGGGAGGAGGGGTAGTGAGTTGAGTTCTCGCTCTATTAGTTCCCGTGAGAGCTGGTTGTTTAAAAAGACCCTGGCACCTCCTCTCTCTCTCTTGCTTCCTCTCACCATGTGATCTGCTTGTACCCACCGGCTACCTGCCACTTTCTGCCATGAGTAGAAGCAGCCTGAGGCCCATGCCAGATGCAGCTGTCCCAGAATCTTAAGCCAAATAAACCTCTTTCCTTTATAAATTACCCAGTCTCGGGTATTTCTGTTATAGCAACACAAAACGGACTAAAATGGCAGTAATATAAAATTTTCTTTTAAAATACATCAAATAAAAATGCAGAGTCTATTTGAAGAAAAATATTAAGCAAGCAATACAGCAGGTGATACACCAATATGAAGGAAAATTGTGAAGTTAGTAGCTGACTGACTGAAGCATAAGAAATAACCTCTTAAAGAAAACAAGTCTCAAACAATGCTTTCTATTGAATTTTAAAGATGTCCAGATTAGGAACCTAGACTTTGGTTCTGCTTAGTCCGCTTGAAGCAACACTTTGTAGCCTGAAATGAAAGACACCCCGCTAATGACGATGTTTATAACAGTGTTAAGTAAAGGCAGTGGGTTGTGAATGTTCATTTTTTTTGGTTGCTCACATCTGAACCCCTTCACTGTGTTTAGGGAATCATCTACAGACTGTCTCAGAGACAGGCCTGTCTGCTGTTTTGACTATAGAAGCTAAAAGACCAGTATTTGCTTTCCGTGATCTCTGGAGGATAGAGTATGGGCTCTAGATCTAAGTTTAGCCAATAACAAGTTCCTTCCTGGGACCCTGAATCTGGAGCCACTGATGCAAAGAAGTAGGCTGTAGAGGAGGTAGAATCACTCTTACTGGGGTGAGATTTTAGGTGATTTTGGCCAGCTGGTTTACCTTGATCCTTTCCCATTTTCAAAGTCTAATTTTCTGTAAGATGAATGAAAGAAAAAAAGGTATGTATACACAATGGAATTCTATTCATGGATGGACTTGGAGGTCATTATGTTATATGAAGTAAGCCAGGCACAGAAGGACACATACTACATGATTTCATTCAGATGTGGAATCTAGGGGAAAAAAGTTAATTTTATAGATATACAGAGAGTAGAACAGTGGTTACCAGAGTCTGGGGAGGGGAACGGGGGAGGGAAAATAGGGAGAGGCTGGCCAACTGGTCCAAATTACAATTAGATAGGAGGAATACATTCTGGTGTTCTAGTGCACAGTCGGGTGACAGTAGTTAACAGTTACATTTTGTATATTACATGATAGCTACAGGAGAGGATTTTGAGTGTTTCCTCCACAAAAAATGATAAATGCATAAGGTGATGTTTACATTAACTACCCTGACCCAATCATTACACAACATACATATGTATCAAAACATCAAATTGTACCCCATAAGCATGTACAATTACAATGTGTCAATTAAAATTTTAAAAAGCCTAACTTTCTATTTTCTCTTTGCCTATGTGAGTTATTGGGTACTTTTCTAAGTTAAATAGAGTCTATTTTCTATTGTTTATAACTTGAGAACTAGTACCAGGTAGTGTTTTATCTAGTGGTAAAAGCACAGATTCAGGGATCAGGCTTCTTGGGTTCAAATCCAGGGTCTTCCCCTTATGAGTAATAGTTAGATAGACTCCTTTTTAAGCTTCTACTTACCCATCTGTAAAATGGGAATTATGACAGTGTCTACCCAATAGAGTTTCAAGAGGATGAAGTAAAATAAACATCCAAAATGGACCATCACAGAACAAGAATTTGTTAAATGCTAGCTATTACAATGAAAAAAAATTGGAATTATAGAGGGGCAAAAAAGATTTATTTCAGACCCTTTGTGTACACTCCATTCTTCTCCCAGAAGTCTTAGCACAGTCTTTGTCTGGGGATATGAATGCTGCTCAGAGCTATTTATCAAAGGGTGCTTCCTTCCCCCACAGGACTAAACTGTTTGGACCAAATCACATTGACTCAGCATGATCTGAATGCTGAGAATTCTAGCACCAGGGACAGCACCACACCTTCTACAAAAAACACACATTACCATCCCAGGATAAAGAATACAGACTAAAGCGGTGAGCCATGCACTATGGTGGTCACGGGCCATAAATTTAAAAATTATGTTTCTCTCCATCACACTTGACCTATTTCAAGTGCTTAAAAGCTACATGTGGCTGGTGGCCCTTGTACTGGACAGCATAGAGAATATTTCCATTATTGCAGCAAATTCTGTTGAACAGCACATGATCCAGTTTGAAGTAGTTATCATTAATACTGGATACTTTCATATCCCAAGCACTGTGCTAAACCCTTTACTTGTATGTATTAGCCTGTTTTCTTTTGTTTATAACAGAATACCTGAAACTGGGTAATTTATAAGAAAATGAAATTTATTTCTTACAGTTTTGGAGGCTGGGAAGTCCATAGTCTAGGGGGTGCATCTGGTGAGGGCCTTCTTGGTGGTGACTCTCTACAGCAACACAGAGTGTCACATGGTGAGGATGGGCTGAGCAAGAGAGAGCTAAGCTTCTCACTTGCTCTCCTTTTTAAGACATCAGAACCACACCCATTACTCCATGAATGGATCAATCCATTCAGAAGGGCTCAGTCCTCACAATCTAATCACTGCTTAAAGCCCCCACCTTTCAAACATCATAATCAGATTTCCCAACTTCTTAGCACTGTTACAATGGTAATCAAGCCTCAGTGACTTTTGGGGGGACACTCAATCCACAGCGATGTGTTATCTCATTGAGTCCTTGCAATGAACCAGTGAGGCCTGGGCGATCATTATTGCCACTTTCCAGATGAGGACACTGAGTCTCAGATGGTCTTAGTCCGCCCAAGGTCAACACAGCTTGTTAAATGAATGAATTAGCATTGAACCTAGGTTTGCCTGATTTCAGAGCTCAAGTTCTACTCTATTATACTCCATGGATTTTTTTTTTTTTTTTTTTTTTTTCCTTTTTTGAGCCCGGCCGCACCGTGCTCAGCCAGTGAGTGCTGTGAGCGCACCGGTCATCCCTATATAGGATCCGAACCCACAGCAGGAGCACTGTTGTGCTCCCAGTCCCGCACTCTCCCGAGTGCGCCACGGGCTTGGCCCACCATGGGTTTTTTGTATTCCAAAGTATGCTTTACTCGTGTTTAGCAAAGTCTCCTATTGCAGTCTTTATGTTGTTGACCCGTAGTTTATCTCGTTGAGTCCCATTTACTCTCGGTAACTAGGAGCACCCATGTGGATTTCTATATTTCTCCAAGCCCAGGTTAAGAGTGGGAGCCTGAGGTCACTCTCCCCATTTTACTTTCCATATTTTTTTTGGTGAGGGAGGGTTAGGCATAGTGCTGATTTTTGAATATACATCAGTGAGTGAAATACTCTCTTGCTCTAATGGGGTTTACAGGAAAGAGGTTGAGAAAAGCATTACTCACACAAATAAATTGTGATAACAGTGCCATGAAAGAGAAATATAAGAAGAAATGAGACATAACAGAGAGGTCTGATCTAGTCTGGGGTGGGGGTCTCAGGTAAAACTTTCCTGAGAAGATATTTGCACTGAGATATGGGGGGTGAACAGGAATTAACTAAAAACAAAGGAAATGACGCATACAAAGGCTCTGAGGTGGTCAGAAGCAGGGTGCATTCAAAAGGGAGAGTGGTTGAAGAATGATGAGAGATAAAACGACCAAGGGAGATGATGCTGGTGACGTAGCAGAGGATGGATCACTAAGAATCTTATCAGTCTTGTTAAGAATCTGAATCTTGGTGCAGGTGGTGAAGGGTGAGGATGTGGTAATGATGTGATCTGATTTATGTTTTAAAAGACAGTTCTGGTTGCAGACTGGAAAATAGATCGTGGGAGACAATGGCCAGTGGGTGCTGAATGCAGAGAGCTAGTCGGGTGGCCATCTGTTCCCCAACTGAACGTCACCAGGAAGGAACCCCAACAGTGAAAGAAAAGTCTAACCGGGAAAACACAGTTGAAATCTTCACTGGAGTTTCTCAACAAACATCATGGAAGATTCTATCTGCAACCTACAGTGGACCTTTATTTCCGCCTCCTCTCTTGTGTTTCCCTCACACGGTGGTCCTCAAGATATTTTCTCCTCCTTCTTCTCAAATCCAAAATCATTTACTCCCAATGCCGTCATTCTGTGAGTTCTGGTCTTGCACTTCTTGTTTCTGGTTCATATTTTTAGATGAACTTCACTCTTCTGACTTCTGTAATCCATATCTTCTTTTGTCACTCATGACTTGGACCCAGAAAGCTTACATGTGTGCATGTGTATGTGTATGTGTGCATATACATGTAGGTGCACACACACACCCATAATGTACTCAGCATAAAAGATTCCTTTCCCCTCAGGAAGCAGGAGGAAAATAGAAGACATAAAATTTGTATCACATTGGGGCTGGCCCGGTGGCGCACTGTGATAGTGTGCCACTTGGGAAGCGTGGTGGCGCTCCCGCCCGAGGGTTAGGATCCCACATACAGACCGGTTCCCGCTCATTGGCTGAGTGAGGCACGGGAGCAACACCGAGGGTTGTGATCCCGTTGCCGGTCCCGGTCCGGTACAGGGGCGACACTGAGGGTTGCGATCCGTTGCTGGACATGGAAAAAGACAAAAAAAAAAAAAAATTTGTATCACATCATATTTTTTCTTTTATTCGTGGCTCTTTTTTTTGGCCAACTACTTTGTCTCTGCTTCCTGGCTTACTGGATGGCATGTCTTCACTGCCCCCAATACTCTCCTGATTCCATCCTAGAACCCAGATGTCACACAGCTAAGTCTTGGCTCTGCCACTTATTAGCCTTGGGACCTAGGATAAGTGATGCAGAAGACTCAATTTCTTCATCCATAAAATAGGGATCTTCATGTTATTTTCTTCATGGGATTGTCATGTAAACTTATTATGTAGTGTTCATAATGTGCACGGCCCAGGATGTGGTACATAGTAATGGATGTCATTATTATCTTCACTATCAGTATCATGACCACCGTCATCATCCTCACCATCATCCTTGTCCATAGCTTTGGATGAAGAGACACACTTTAAGCCCCAGTCCCTGGGATTCTGCTGTCTACGCTAACTCCCTCCCAGCCGATGGAGATGAATGTTGGTAGAAGAAGCCGTAGGTCCGTCCCTCTTTGTACTTGTTCTTTACAAGCACCTTGATGCTGAGGTCTGTGCTATCACAGGCTGGCTTCCTCGGGTCAGGTTTGCCTTCTGCTCTGCACCCAGGCCTATCTGGGGATGAGTCACTCAAGAGAAGCTCCAAAGTCCTGTTCTTGGTTGGGTCCAACGATCCTGTTGCACATCATGGTGTCCCTTGGCCCCAGCCTTGAGAAGGAGGTGATGTCATCATCCTCCTGCATCAGGGCCGAGGCAACCTTTGAAAAGGGATTTGTGTTGGGCTAATATTCACCCAAGAACAAAGTGGGGGAAATCCTAAAAAGGGCAGTTTAAACACCATATGAGGAAGACGACTTTCAATGGGAACATGTTACAATTCCAACTGTTCTTTCTCTCCCTGTCTCAATACTCTTGATCTCCCTTACTTGATCAACTTAAAAAAAATTCCATGAGACATTTTATGCTTTGCTTATTTATCTTGCTTATTGATTATTGCCTATCTCCCTTCAATAGGATGCAAACATTAGGCAGGAGGGAATCCTTGTTTGGCCCACTGATCTATCCCAACTGCCTAGAACAGTGTATGACACAAAGAAGGTGCTTCATAAATTAATGCTAAAGAATGAATACATGAGAAAGGACTAATCTTAGTTTGAAATATCTCTCTTTAATTCTGCTCTTCGATTTTTGGGTGAGAGAAACTGATGTCTAGGTGAAAAAGGAACTTCAGGTTAACTAGCTTAATTAAAATAGATACACTTTTGGGAAGTGGACAAGCCCCTTTCCCCTTTCTTCTATTTCTAGTCTTTATTCTTCTCCTCCTCTGATCTACTTTCTTTGCAGTTCATCCATCTTCTCATTCTCCCTCTATATTCCCAGTCACATGGTGGGATCTGTGCATGCTCTTGGGGTCTGTCATCAGGGTCTGGAATTAGCTGAATAAAGGGAAAAACCAATGTGAAAATCTCCTCATATTTAGGGAGTTTCCCCCCCCCCCTCAGCAGGCCAAAGCTGCTTATTCTTTTCTCTGGAATAGAATTTATGCAAACAAGGTGGTTATAATGGTTAGAAACATGAATTCTGGCATCAGAAAAACCTGGCTGTTAATCCTTCCTCCATGTACTAGTAGGATAACTGTCAGGAATTCACTTCGCTTTTATAATGTCTTGGTTTTCTCATCTGCAAAATAGGGATCATGGTAGCACCCACCCTCTGAGGTAACTTGTGAGTGTTAAAGGAAAGGATGTGGCTCTGTGTAGTCCTGAGTATTGTGGGTTGACTGAGGCACTCAGAAGAGAGTATTGTTATCAGCCCCTTTCTCTTCTCCTCTAATCCCTTTCCAATGTCTAGGAGGAGGAAGTATCTATATTTCTAATGGCCAAATACATCTTAGGAAGTTGTTTTTTTGGACAATTTTAGGGGGATAAGAATTTTGATACCTTCCTACTCCAAGCACTTTATTTTGTTAGTTTAATTTGTGTTGCTTCCTTTCCGTGATCTTGTTTCCCCATTTTTTGACCTAAGGCTTTGGTGGCAGGAAAGTGACACACTTATCTGTATTATTCAATAGAAATCCTCAACTTCTGGGGGTAATCTGATGATTCCACTATTCATGCCCAGGAATGAGGGTAAGCAATGAGTGAAAACCTTTAGGGATCAGAAAAAACAGGCTTAACTCTTTGTAGTTGAGGGCAGACAATATCCTACAAGATTCTGCTGGTGTGGGGCCCTGGCTGTGCTCCTGGTGGGAACCTCATCTTTCACCCCATTCTCTTTGCCCTCTTATCTCTGCTTTTATCAGCCCCTCTTACCTCTGCTTTTATCAGCCCCTCTTACCCTTTTTTGTTTTCTCTAAAACATGATATTTCTCCTCCTACTGGGCATTTGTATACTCTCTTTCCTCTGCCTTGAAGGGAAGGCAATCCATTCAATTAGTTAACTTCTGTGCATCCTTCAGATATCATCCTAAAATCACATTCTCATAGCTTCTTTTGCTATTGGGATAGGAACATAAGTTAATACCAAGCAAATTAAGAAAAAAATCAAGAAGTGATTCAGATAGAGATCAAATTACACCTTTGTTAAGCAGGAAAAGCTGATGTTGGAAAATATGGCTCATTTCTGTGGGCGAGTGAGATTCTTAATACTGAACCCAGAATTAACTAAACTCACCAATTTGTCACAGACATCACTGGACCCCACAGAAGCCCCAGTGTTGGGGGTGACTTTGTAAAATTTAGGCATGGTATGACACCAAAAGTATAAGCAACAAAAGAAAAACTAGATCAATTGGACTAGTTAAAATTAAAAACTTTTGTGCATCAAAGGACACTGCCAGCAGAGTGAAAAGGCAACCCATGGAATGGAAGAAAATATTTGCAAATCATATACTTGATAAGGGATTACTATTCAGAATACATAAAGGACTCCTACAACTCAACAACAAACAACCTGATTTAAGAATGGGCAAAGGACCTGAACAGACATTTCTCCAAAGAAGATACATAATTGGCCAATAAGCACATGAAAAGATGCTCAATATCATTAATCATTAGGGAAATGCAAATCAAGACCACATTGAGATGCCATTTGACACTCATTTGAATGGCTATTATAAAAAAAAAAAAGAAAAGAAAAAATAGCAAGTGTTAGTGGGGATGTAGAGAAACTGGAATCCTGTGCTTTTGGGGGGATCGTAAAATGGTGTGGTCTCTAAGGAAAACAACATGTTGGTTTTTTAAAAAATTAAAAATAGAATTACTATAAAGTCCCACTTCTGAGTATATATCCCAAATAATTGAAAGCAGAAACTCGAACAGATATTTGTGTACCCATATTTAGAGCAACGTTTTCCACAATAGCCAAAAGGGAAAAGTAACTCAAATGCCCATTGATAGATGAATGGATAAACAAAATGTGGTATGTACATACAACAGAATATTATTCAGCCTTTAAAAGGAAGGAAATTCTCCCACATTCTACAACATGGATGAAACACAAAGATATGCTAAGTGAAGCAAGGCAGCCACAAAAGAACAAATACTGTATGATTCCACTTATATGAGGTATCTGAAGTAGAGAGACAGAAAATAGAATGGTGGTTGCTAGGGGTTGGAGAAAGGGAGAATGAGAAGTTATTGCTCAACAGATAGAGTTTCAGTTTGAGAAGATAAAAGAAGTTCTGGAGATAGACGGTGGTGATGTTTGCACAACAATGTGAATGTGCTTAATGCCACTGAGCTGTACACGTGAAAATGATTAAATGGTAAGTTTACGTTATGCATGTTTACCGCAATAAAAACAAAACAAAACGACTTAAGCATGAAGGAACAGAGCAAAGCAGATGTTCTGGGTGTCTGGCTCCTAACAGAAAGAAGGGAACGGGATCAGCAACAATTCTTTTTCTTACTGGCCAGTGGAGGAAAGTGGAGTGAGGCCAGGACCGCTTCGTTGATGGAATTCCCTGCACTTGGGAAGCAACACAGGAGTAGAGAAGAAGCATCTCAACACTGTCCTGAAACCAGCATTTAGTCGGTTTCCCCTGTTTTACTTTTACATAGAACCTCACATTTTCCTGCATAGTTATTATCTCATTTATGTGATCGTTAAATGTGTTTTCCTATTATTAGGTTGAATCATATGAAATTGCCATGCTTGAGAGTAAATAAAAGATTGAATATTTGCACCTCATATAGTTCAATAGTCAGCAGAGAACAAGCACTTGAAGCTTAAAGACTGGGTCTGGTCTAGATAACACAGAGCCTGGCTTAATGTGGAAGCTTAGCAAATACTATTATTCTTATAGACATAAGTAACTATGTGCCAAGCGATTGGACTGGATTCTCCTCCCCCAAAATCACAATTTAAAAGACATAATGCTTTAATGGTTTTAAAAAAGAATTATAGTGAAATGCCTAATGTTTAGTATAAATATAGTATTTAATGATCAAATATTATTTATGATTTTATATTTCCTGAATTTGTTCTCCAAAAATATAAAGCAAAAGAATTAAAATAAGTCAAGTGTCACTTTCTAGAATATGCAGGAACCCCACCAGGTTTTAATGAATGGACAAGAATCCATTTATAATTACCAGCTTGCTTTTAGGGATGAATATTCATTTCGTCAAACAAGATTAGGGCTAACTTCCTTGTCCCCAGCAGCCAGCTGAATATTAAGTCTCAAGCCAGAGTTAGAACCCAGTTTTGCCTGAATCCATATCCAAATACTCTTCCCAGCACATTTTTGCCTTCTCATCATGCCTATTTTAATTCAGATTCAATGTTATCTTTCCCCCCATTCCATTTTGATTGAGCTGATTTTTTAAAGGCAATATCTCAAGCTTTGAGGTGTTGGAGAAAAAGCCCACCTTACTGACCCTTACTCACATTTCATAGGAGTGCGTGGTTAATTTTTTTTCCTCTCTGTCCCCTTATTTCTCTACTACCTTGCCTGTCCTTTGGATTAAAGTTTATTTCTGGATATGAGATTCTATTTCCAAAAACACTTTCCCCCCATAGTCTATATGGAAAGACAGAATAGCATAATGATTAAAAGTGCAAACTTTGAAATTAGGCAGCTCGGGTATGAATTCCAACTGCCACTTATGAAGTGTGACCTTAGACAAGTTACCTAATTTGTCTGTGCTTCAGTTTGCTGATTTCCAAAATAAGGATTAAATGGACTAATATGTCCAAAGATTTTATAACAGACCTTGGAATATCATATGAGTGCTAGAAATATTAGTGGTTATTAATATCATTATTATTAAGAGTATTATTTTCATTTCTAATCATATAGTGTCAATCACTTGAATCTTTAAGTGTGAGGAAAATCCTTCAGAATTGTGGTAAAGATCACCCATGCTGCATGTAAAATTCTTGAGCTCAAAGTAAGCTCTCAATAAATGTTAGTTATTGCAATATTCATCCCATGGTGCTGTATCACATCCAATTCATATTATGAGAATGTATCCTGTAAGAGAAATGTTTGTGTTATTATAGATGGGTATCTGATATTTTATAATGCTTTTGGATTATTGTAATTAAGATTCTGGTGACCAGAATGGGTAAACTTTGTAAGAACTGAGCCACCATTCTCTGCCATTCCCTGGCAAACAGAACAATACATTTCCCAGGCTTATTTGTGTGTGTGTGTGTGTGTGTCTGTGTGTGTGTGTGTGTGTGAGTGTGTACATGTGTATAATATATTGCATTTGGTGGACAATTCATCCTTTGGCAAAATGCCGTGCTCTGAAATCTTCATGACCACACAACATTGGAAATTTGGACTCATTTATGGGACTAGGTTCTAGTCCCCAATATATTGTTCTGTATTTTTCTGGGAACCATCCTCTATATGACTCTGTTGGGAGAGAATCAGGGAGTGTAGGTATATTGTAGTATTGCCCCTAAATAGTTAGAGTAAAAATATTT
The DNA here is from genome assembly GCF_000696425.1 of Galeopterus variegatus. Classification (NCBI taxonomy): domain Eukaryota; kingdom Metazoa; phylum Chordata; class Mammalia; order Dermoptera; family Cynocephalidae; genus Galeopterus; species Galeopterus variegatus. Next base: position 193,072 of record NW_007728313.1, read on the forward strand.
TTCCCCATCAGCCTCATAATACCCGAAATTCTTCTATTGTATATTCATTACTTGAGTTCTCAAAGTTATTTTAGTTTTTAAAAATATTCTACCAACTTGGGGGCCGGCCTGTGGCTCACTCGGTAGAGTGCGGTGCTGATAACACCAAGGCCACGGGTTCGGATCCCATATAGGGATGGCCGGTTCGCTCACTGGCTGAGCGTGGTGCTGACAACACCAAGTCGAGGGTTAAGATCCTCTTACCGGTCATCTTTTTTAAAAAAAAAAAAATTCTACCAACTAGCAGAATGCCAAGTATATTGTAGATACATAATTTATTTCAAATTGAGCAGGATTGTCTATAGAAATATTGTCATACTATTGGGTGGTCCAATGAAGGGTAAATGTCTTAGAGAAGTAAACTTTCCATAGGAATCTCATCTGTCTTTCTCTCTATGGTGCCCCGATGATGGGTTACATTCTCAGAGGAAAATAACCAAAGGCAATGAAAGGTGCTTATTAATGGCATCTGAGTTCTCCACCTGGAATAGGTGACTTGCTCTTCCAGGTTGGCTCTCATTCATTCCAACAAAGCTTGGTCAGTTTCCCAAAATGTAGTGTGCTTAAGAATAATCTCTAGAGCATGTTAAGCATGCAAACTTCTAAACCCCAGTTACAGAGATTCTGATTCTGTAGGCCTGGTGTAGGGGATTTTTCTTACTTTAAAAGCACCTAGGTGATTCTAATGGTCTCTGAACCATACTCAGGGAAAATTTGAGTTATATGTAATTGACTCTCAAACTCTGTTAATTCAACCCTAAGTAGATAGTGATTGGCTTTTGCTCTAGGGAGCAAAAATTCTTTGCTGTAATTGGTGATCACAAAGGTGACTCAGCCCCACTAGAGGTGAGAATCTAACTCTAGAATCATAGAACCAATTAGCCTCAGAGTTCTTCCAAGCCAGAATGTTGGAAGTATAGTCATTAGGCTTTCTGGTCAGACAAGTGTGCAATTAAAGGTCTGAGCACCAAGCAACTTGTTCAAGCCATTGGTGCCTGTTTTTGGTCTTTGCAAATGACAGCCATTGCCTTCTGGTCACTATACTATTCTCCAAAAAGGTTGTCAGAAGGAAAGGTTTGCTGAGGAGATGAGCGCTGGCTTCCATAACAAATCCTATTCAAGGGCCAGACTCACATCTGGAGCTGAAGCAATAAATGATAGAGGCTATAAACTTCAAAATAAAAGATTCCTTAGCCCCAGGCAGTGAGGCATTGTAAATCTCACTGAGTAGCTGAGATGCTGGTTAAACTCATTATTTGCTGTTCAAGGCTCTCCTCTCGCAGTTTTCATCCTTTGTTAAATTTATAATCTCTAAATCCTTAGCCAAGATCCAAGCCTTTAGGGAGGGAGCATCCAGATGATTTAAAAGTTATCCTGTCCCCAGGGATGTTAATGGTGAAACAGACTTTGGTAATACGTTCTTAATTGTCACCATAAATCAACATTGTACACTATGTTAAGTTTGCCCATGTAAATTGCTGATTGGAGAGGCTTTTCCATGCTTTGGAGACAGCTGTAATTTTGATGAGACAAGTGGTTTATCTCAGGGGATGTGGCCCAATAAACATACTAATTCATTTCCTGAATACCTGCCATGCTCTTTGCTCTCAGAGGACTTACCCGATTGGTCGAGGGAGGAAGCTCCTAAGTGTTCAGGTTTGAAGTTTCAACACACAGAGAGAAGGAAACTTTTGCCCCTGGGCTGTAGTTTTTCACTGAAATCTTCTGTGTCTTAGGATTTTTCCCTTTAAATGTGTCCCCTGGAATCTGTCAGTCAGCTTATGCAGTCTTTGAGAGTTTCTCCAAAGAGGTACCAATTATTTTTTCTTTGCATGCATAGCATCCATTTCCTTTCCAATACATTTATTTATCAAACATTTTCTGCACATCTACTAGGTATGAGGTACTGTTCTTGGTGCCAAGGCTATAGCAGAAGATAAGACAGACATGAAGTCTGTACTTATGTAGCTTACATTCCAGGGGAGGACAGAAGACAATTTATTTTTATAAAAAAAATATTAAGTTCTCTGATAAGAATAATAATTGCTTTTTAATCTGAAAGAGGCTCCTTTGGATTGTGGGTTAAAGAATTCATATGGAAAGAGGTCAGATCTCAGGTGAGACTTTTATGAAAAGGAGAAACAAAGCGTGATCCAGGGGAAGGGTAGTCCGGGCGAAGGAAACAGTAAAGACAGGGGCCCTAGAGCAGGAGAAAATTTGGCATGTTTGATACACAGTAAACAGTGCCTGGTGCTTGAGTGAGAGGGACAGTGAAAAGAGATGACATCAGAGAGGCGGACAAGGATCAAATCATAGAGGGCCTGGCAATGGGCTGTACTCTAAGCATGAAAGGAAGCAACGTAGGGTTTTAATGGTGTGATGCAGTTTTGACTTAAGTCTAGTTCATTCTGCCAAGAAAGGCCTGTAGCAGGGAAGTGTGGGAGCTGGGATGTCAACTTGAAGGACCTGAAGTTTCCCAGGTGAGAGGTGGGGACCAGGATGAGAGGGATAATAATGAGGATGGACAGAGAGTGATGCATTTCAAGAAGTGGATGGACTGGGAGAGCGAGCAGCGGAAAGAATCGAGTGATATTTAGTTTTTGGCTTGAGCAACTGGGTGAATGGTGGTGCCATTTACTGAAATGGGAAGGAAGATTTGTTTTTATCTGGAGTTTTCTTGTTTTTATATGTAGGAGGCAGGTACTCAGTAGTTCTGTTCAGGTCATGTTGAATTTGAGGTGATTAGGAGATATTGAAATGGGGCTGTTGAGACAATGGGTTAATATATGAGCCTGGGGCTCAAGGGAGAGGTCAGGTGACAATGATTATGGGTGACTTGAAAGTCTCCCAGCTGAAGGACAGAAAATTGACAGCTTCTATTAGCAGTGACTTTTTATTAGTACAGGTGATTAGCCAAGCTCCCAGTTGGCAGGGGCATTGAGCAATTAAGCAAATAGAGTACTGGAGCCAAAAATTCAAGCTATTCCCATAGAACTTTCCAGACACTATGCTCAGCAATTGGAAGAGATACACACACACACACACAATGTTTGAATATATATACACACATGTAGATACATGTATGTATGTATATATAATGTGTATATATGTTTATATATGCATGTGTATGTGTGTGTGTACATATATATGTATATATATTTACTTATTTATATTAGTATCCCTGCCATCTTGAACCACTTTGTCACCTAAGTTGTAGTTGCTTTTAGGGGCTTGTTTTATAGGGTTCAAAAGACCAAGATTTGGATCCCAAACCTTGAATTTGCTAGCTCTGTATTTCTAAGTTAATTTTATTTTTAAAATGATCATACAATGAAGATGACTTTTTCGTGCATGGTTCTATGACTGTGCAGGCATAAGTTCATGTAATCGCCACCATGATCAGGATACAGAACCATTTCATCACCCTAGAAAACTCCCTTGTGCTATCCTTTTACCGTCACACCCTAAGACCCACCCCAGACTTTAGCAATGACTGGTCTGTTCTCTGTCACCATAGTTTTGCCTTTTCAAGAATGTCGTATAAATGAAATCCAACAGTAAGTAACATTTTGAGATTGGTTTCTTTCACTCAAAATGCCTTTGAGATTTATCTAAGTTGTGTATATCAGTAGTTAATTATTTTTTTTTGTTGCTGAGTAGCTTTCCATTGTATGGATGTACCACAGTTTGTTAAACCATTTACCTGCTGAAGGACATTTGGGTTGTTTCCATTTGGGGAAAATTATGAATAAAGCAGCCACAAACATTTGTGGACAGGTTTTTGCATGAGCATAAGCTTGTATTTCTTTAGGGAAAATAAAACCAAGGGTGGGATTAGTAGGTCATATGGTAAGTGTACATTTAACTTTATATGAAACTGGTAGTTCTGTAGCTTTCAGTTAGTTTCCAAATCTTTGAACCCCAATATCTATTTCATAGGGTTGTTCGAGGACTAGATCAAGTAACATATGTCAAATGTATGGCACATAGTTTAACAGTGCCAGGACATGTCTCCCCATACCCCAAATAATCAGGTATTCTGGGATGGTGAAATTAGTGCAAATATAATACCTAATAGAGTCTTTGGAGGAATTTATTAAAACATGGGGTTTTCTAATGGGAATCAGATAATGCTCTGGTTTAAAAATATCTCATAAAGATAGATTTTTGCAAAGATTTTATGCCCTCTAAAGTCTCAGACCTTTTCCAAGTCTTTTCTAATTCCTCCTCTCCCAAAGTACACCTTAACCATCTCTATCCTATGACAATGAGGTAGGAAAGAGTAAAGCGTACAATCTCAGGAGATGGATAAATTAGCTTGCTGAGGCTACCTCCTTTCTTCTCGGGGAGATCTCTGACTATTGTATGATAGTTTTGTTTCATTCCTTTATAATCTAAATAAGCTTTAACCAGACTCTGCCAAAGAGAAATTCTTAAACGATCTCTGTTTTATTTGCCAAATAGGATAAATGGGCATTTTTTTGGCAGGGTTGCCAGATTTACCAACAAAACAAAACAAAATATCACCCACAACAGATGCTCATGCAATATTTGAGACATACTAAAATATTTTTGTTGTTTATTTGAAATTCGCATTTAGTTGGGCTCCCCATATTTTATCTGGTGACCTTAATTCTTCACTTTCCAAATCCATCTTGTTTATAGAAGGCTGTAGTTACTCCTGGCAAATACACCTGTAGGACTTAAAAGAGGTGTGCTAACTCCTTTAGGCTGGGAAGAGAAAGAAAAAGAACAGTTAATGCAGAAGTCTGGCCACTCAAAGCTGTCTCACCCTTTACCATAGGGTAAAGAGGAAGTTTGTCTGATTTCCTCATAGTTACTTCTGTCACTGTTAATAGTGTACTGAAAGTCAGAGTAGATGACAGCATCTTGTAGACATTTTTTTCAATTATAACCCACCTACTTTCATTCATTCATTGAGTCATTCATTTGACAATTATTTATTCATTGCCTATCATTTTCCCACAGGGAGAGAAAAGCTAACAAGAGCATCATTTCCCCTCATGAAGAAGGAGGGAAGTGTCATGTTGTCAACTGCCCTTCACATCAATTTCTGGCAATGAATGAATAGAAGAATCCTTCCCTTGGTACCACTGTTCAAGGAATGACTCAAGTTTCAAAGTATAGAAGTCTCTGAATAATAAGTGATGGGATTATAATGATGATAATAATAATATCTAACATCTACTGAGCACTTACAGTACATCAAGAACTCTACTAGGTACTTTATTCTTATTATATTATTTAATCCTCATAAGAATCCTGATATTTTTTCCATTTTGCAGATGAGGACATTGTGGCAGGGAAGAGCCACTGGCCCACAGACAGTGGTTATGTCATTTCTGTGATTCCCCGAAGAATTTCAGGATTTCTAGTGGAGAAGAAGCTGCATCTGGAAACAGCACACCATCCTCTCCTCAGCTCAGACATGTCGCAGTCAGCAAGCCCCACCTCTCAAGCTCAGATCTTAGGAAAATGAAAACTGTTTCCTCCTGGCGAGGAGCGGGTGGTTGGTTGTTGTGATGCTGTGGGGTCTAGTGTCAACTCTGGCCCAAGCATATCCCCGAACCTCAGTTTCCTTACAATAAAAGGTGGGGAGTTGTATTATCTCAGAGTTCTCCCCCATGTTTCCAACTCTGATCTATGATCTCTGGTGTTCGGTTGTGGAAAATGTCACAAAAGGCACATAACCTAAACGAGAGGAGAAATATGAGGAAACTGAACTTAGAAAGGAAAATACTTTGAATGGGACACTGTTGGTAATAGAGAAAGCCTCAGAGAGAAGAGGAAAGGGAGAATGACTGAATCCAGGAACTGCTTACCTAGAATATATGCTTTTTCTGCTAGGAGGACTGCATTTTATTCCTACACTCTCACTCGGAAAAGCAGGGACAGGTTGGCGATGCATGCCGTGTTGGAACCAAGCCTTTGCAGAAGTAATCCCAGAAGGAGCAGGACCCCAAAGTTGCTAAGGCCAAGCTGTTACTTTCCCTGTGAAATGAAATCTGAATATGAAAAGTAAGTTCAGTGTTAGAGAAATAATTACAGTTCCCTCTCATTCCTTTTGGACTCTGATTTTTACCCCAAATGAAGAATAACTTTACAGGGAAATATTAGTTACCTGTTGATTATGAATGTGTTGAGGCAGGAAGTAGAAATGCACATAGTTGCTAGGTTGAACAGTAAACTTTTGAGAGTAATTGCTGCATGAAGTTCCCAAAGGGGTCTTTCCACTGATACCTAATACACAAAAGGGTGGCGGGGGAGGAAGAAAAATAATCATCAGCAGCATTGATTAGGGGTGCTCAGCAGGTCACACCAAGAATTTGGGTCCTAAAAGCATTTTGCATTTTTCCTTTACATTCTCCTTTCCCTGAATTGTATGGTACATTAAACCCTTAAACAATAACAGCTTTCGAGACCCAGAAGCATCATTAAGTTAAGGAGATAATTAAAGGGGGTACTATCTCCCTGCTTTTCTTGTACTAAATCACATGTGCCCCATTTCAGCAAGTGCTTCCAAGCCAGGAATTTACCCATAAAATGATCTGGCATTAGCACTGCATGTTGGATTTCATTTCCTCTTATGCAATTATCTGTTAGTAATTGGAGAAGGCATTACAGCAGAATAAATAATTGAACATCAATTAAAAGACTTTGGAGTCACACTTTGGCTGAAGAGAGGGGCATGTATAATGTATTTAAACTCTCGGAGTGCGAAGAAGCCATCCTCTCCCTGCAATAGTCTGTTTTATTCTGGCAGCATGAAATTCCAATTGTTGCATATCCTCTTTTTATAGAAGGGGAGATGGAAACTGAAAAGGTCAGACCATCTGTTGGAAAGTAAAAGAAGTTGGCAGTAAAGTCAGGTTGAGACCAGGAGAGTTTTAAATGTTTGATAGGGAGCCTCACAAAGTGGCCTTTATTCTGGGGATGGATTTATCATGATCCAGGACCTTACAGGCTAAGAAGCTTTCTATAACAGCACAGGTGAGCAGAATATCTTCTCGGGCATTGGGGAGAGATCTTGACTTTCAGACACAGAGAAAACACCCCAATGCCAACATATTCAATGAAAACGAGAAAACATGGCATACTGGAGGCAGAGTCTCTGCATTTAGTTGCACAGGCAGTGCTTTGCATAACTCCAGGGAGTACCATTCATATCGGGTTCCTGTCAAGAGCAGACTTTTGTCTCCTCGACAATGCCTCCTACCCTAGGAGGCAAGTGGCTACTTGATTTTACACATGAAGAAACAAAGGCCGAGATAAATTTGGTGATATACCCATTAAATGTATTTATCTAGTGGCAGAGTTTGGGCTCAAATCCAGGTCTTTTGATTTCCAGTCCAGTCTCACCTCTCATTGCACGTTGATTTTGAGATGATAGTGTGAGAATCAGTCATCTGTGAAGTGGATAAGGGTCGTGTCTTATTTATCATTCTATCCCAGCACCTAAAATAATGCCATATACATAATATGCACAATCGATTTTCATTATTCATGGTAGTTATGTTCTACAAACTCACTGCAAACACTGAGGGAATACTAAACTATCGCTTCTAAGGGAAATACAGAATTAAGTTCCTGTGAGCCCCAACATTTTCATCAGCCAATCACCCAATAACTCTGTGTCAAGGGTGCTTCTGTTTAACGATACCTTTTAAAATTTACACTGTTGATTCCTTAACATTAAACTCACAGCCAGCAGCACTACAACTCATGTCTGAATAAAGTTTATCTAACATACGTATTAAGTCTACAGGGCACATCACAGTTTTTTTTTGTGTATGCTTAGGAACACTTCAGCACTATACTTGGAGGGCATTTTAAACAGTAAAATCACCAACAAAAAGCACAAAAATGTGAAAAACAGCACTAAATAGATAGCAAAAAGGATGCTTTTTATAGTATAAAAGCTGAAAGAAGGCAGCTGGCAATGTGTGCTTGTCAGGTGCCTCAAAGTTTTTGCTTCTCTGTGTTTGTCTTCAAATGACCTCAAAAATGCCACAAGTATTGACTTAAGGGTTAAAAATAAATTTTAGTGAGTAGGCAAATTCACAAATATGGAATCCATGAATAATGAGGACTGACTGTACTTAATAATATTTCAGAATTTAATGAACAATAAATGAATGAGTGAATGGTGCATGATCAGATTTGGGGGAGCGAAACTAACTCAGCACATCTGCCCACACAAGTCCACCTCCATTTACCGTCTTCCTATTTCCCTAACCAAGGAAGGTGGAGGTGCTATTTTGATTGGTCAGCACTTATAATATTAATGGAATGATTTAGTAGGTGGATGGGATACTGTGTCCTAAAGGCACAATTCCAGGTTCTATCCTCTTCTCTAGTGATGCTTGTTATAGACCTAATGTCAGGCCCATCTATATCTTCGCCTCTTTTTTTCCACCTCTTATGAGCTTAGGGTTAGTTAGGCAAGTTAGACCAGAATTTTCCCTTCAGGCCAGTCTTCTTTATTTGTTATTTCTCTTTGCTTACCTCCAAGATTTAGATTATGAAGGCTGGAGGAGGTAGCCCTCCTGTGGGGAAGATACTTAAGCTACATGCTCCAATTCCTTCTAAATGCAGAGGATTATACTGAGCATTATTGGGTATAATAATAGAAATTACTCTGCTATTAATACAGTGATAGTTTCACTTTTCTATTGTCCATTGTGTACAAAGCTCACTGGTGCTGATTGGCAGGAAAGCATTTAGGCAGTCCTGGGTTTCTGTGTATAAAACCAACAGACAGCACAAAGGACAACATTCCTAATATCTAACATGGATACCTGATGGGCAACTGGGGAGTCTTGATAAATGTACAGAGATAATAGGCAAAAGGACCAGTTTCAACTTCCCCAGACTCTCCACAGGCTGTCTTCACACGCCGAGAGGAGTGTATCAAATCCAGCCCTTTTCAGATGTTTTTTAAGAATAATATTCCTCCACTCAGGATGTTTATTGTCTCATGGGAAAAGTCAGTATTATTGGTATGCAAATTTCACCCTAAATAATGCATTTTTAAAAAGCCAAAATCCAAACAATGACTTTGGTGGTGCTTGGTAAACCAATTTTCAAAATTATGCAGAAGAATAATGTGCAAAAAGAAGGAAAGAAAATTCAGAAGTAGAACAGGGTTGAGGCTCTCTCTGCTTGACATCAAAACTTCTTCAGAACATATGTTTGTTAAGACACTGGGTATTAGCACAGGCATAGATAATAAACTAATGGAATAGAACAGAGAGTTCAGAACCCCATCTCTCTTTCTCTCTCTCTGTCTCTCTCACACACACACATGTGCATATACACACACGGAAACTGGCTATGTGGCAAAGACAGCATTTAAAATTAACAGAAAAAAAAATCATCAGGAAGAACTTTTAAATAGATGGAATTATTGATTATAAAATCAGAAAGCCCCACATAAAACATCCTTAGCTCACACCATGTACTAAACCCTAGTTGGATCAAAGATCTAGGATATGAAAAGCAAAGCTTTACTGCTTTTAGAAGGAACTAAAGTGAAATATCTTCATGTCTTTGGAATATGTAAGGGTTTCTTAACTAACACAGAGAAAGAAGAACTCTAAGTGTAGCAGTTGATAAATTTGACTACACTCAACTAAAGCTTTTTTATGTTGAAGACAATATAAGCAAAGTGTAACAACAAAACAGAGACTGACAGAATACACTTGCAATACAAAGAATTAGTTTCCAAAAGACACAAGGAACTCCTACATTTCAATTCCCCAAATTACAAACAATTGTTAAAAGAAAAACTTATGATAAAATTAATTCAATGGAATTTATTTGAGCTTTTCATAATTAATGAATCACTTGAAGAATGATTCATGAATCAGGCAGCACTCAGAGGCGGTAGAGGTTCAGAGACCTCTGCTCTGGTGGGCAGTGAGTATTTACGGACTGTCAATGAATGAAAAGTACAGATGGCTACGTCTGGGCATTTGCCTTATCTGGACAAGGTCTAATCAGTTGGCAGCCTATGATTCGCCAGTTGTGACTGGCTAAGACCCAACTATCTGCTACAAAAAATATACTCCTAAGGTAGATTTTGTTTCATTTACATGCTAAGTTAAGTTTGTTATGTAGGAACTCAGAGTACAGATGTTACCAAACCTATAAGGGTCCACGTGCCTGGCGCACAACTGCCAATTAAGTCACGTGCCGGGATTCGCAGTAGTACAAATTAGGCTTTAACTGAAAGGCACTAAAGAGAATGGGAAGCTAGTGCTTTCAAAACCCAAACTCCCCAATGGCTTAAAATCATATCGCAAACATTTATAGATCGAAACTCATGACTAGGGGTCTTAGGAGTCATGTGGAGATCTGATTGGTTCTCAGTGAAGTCAGCATAATTATTTCTGTCACCTTGAATAATGTCTTCATTGGCTTTGTAATATCTGGGGAGTACATGCATTTCAGCAGGTCTGTGGTCTCTGATGGTCTTGTTTCATCTGCAAAACAAATTTAGGACTGGTGTCAGAGATGACTGGTGTCAGAGATGTTATTACAAATCATTTTTCAAGGAACAAACATCTTGTGACCCTCACTTAGACAGTGCCTATCATTAACGACTTTGTTAAGCTTAAGCTTGTCCTTTTTATCTTTATTGTTTAGTCAAATGTAACTTGTACTTCTTGGGATTTCAGCCTGTTCTGCTTGAGCAGACAAAAAAGTTTTCTTAGCTACTCCCTCTTGAGCTTAAGACCTGCTTCAAACCCAGGCTGTAGCTGTGAAGCAAGGGGCTTTTGAGGGGTCTTTCCTCATTTCACAGAGATTGAAGCTAATAGCCTCCTGCTTGTTTAATTTAATACAACCAAAGATAAAAAGGGCAAATGTCATGAACAGACAATCTGCAGAAGAAGAAACTCCAAAGGATGATACATGTGAACCGATATCTTCTTTAATGATTAGGGCAATTACATTTAAAAAATGAGATGACATTTCACACCCATCCACATGGCAGTACCAAGAATTGACTAGAATGTGGCAAATGGGGATAATGATACCTTTTGTTGGGAATGTTTCAACTACTGTAGGGAACAATTTGGCAAAATCTAGTAAAATTTTATTTTTGATATTCTAAAACATAGCAATTTCCCTAACAGGCAATCACCCTAAGAAACTATCCCACATGTGCACAGGTAGATCTGTATAAGAATCCTCACTGCCTTACTATTTATAATAATAAAAAAATGGAAACAACTTAAATGGCTGTAAATAAGAAATATTGCATATATTAGTTTTTTGTTGCTCCATAACTTAAAGCTAGAAATATTTATTTTCTCACTCTCTTTGGGACAGGAGTTGGGCATGGCTTTGCTGGGTGCCTCTGGTTTAGGGTTTATCACAGACTGTGATCAAGGTGTTGGCTGGGTTGTAGCTGTCATCTCAAGGTTTGCCTGGGGAAGGATCCATGTCCAAGCTCACTTGCGTGGTTGTTGGAAGCCTCAGATCCTCAGGGGCTATTGGCTGGAGACATCCTTTCCTTGCCACCGGGGCCTCTACATTGGGCAGCTCACACCATGGCAGCTGTGTCCTCTGAGTGAGCCAGCGAGAGAGCAGGAAAGGGCAAGCAAAATTGATAGCACAGTTTTTTTTTGTAGCCAAATCTCTGTTATCTCAACACTTTTGTGACATTCTTCTTTGTTATTGTGAGTCACTCTGTCCAGCCCATATGTAGGGTGAGGAGATTACACATGGGCATGAATACCAGGAGGGAGGGTCACTGGGTAGGTCCCATCTTAGAGGCTGCCCCTATATGTGGTACCATCACTTAATGGATTACTATAGAGCAGTTAACAGTAAATGGACTTAAATTGGAGTGCATCAAAATTAAAAACTTTAGCTCTGAGAAAGCCCATGCGAAGAGGATGAAAAGACAAGCTATAGACTAGGAGAATATTTGTAAACCTCCTGTCTGACAAAGAGCCAGTATCTAAATATGTAAAAAACCCGTAAGACTCAAAAGTAACAAAACAAACACAATCCAATTAGAAAATGGGCAAATGTCAGGAACAGGAATTTCACTGAATGGGATACACAGATGGTAGATAAGCACAATGTTCAGAGTCTCTAGCCTTCGGGGGAAAGCAAATTAAGACAATGAGATATCACTATACATCTATTGGAATGACTAAAATAAAAATTAGTAACAACAGCAAATGCTGATTAGGATGCAGAGCAACTGGGTCACTTACACATTGCTGGCTGGGAATGTAAAATGCCCCAGCCACTGTGGAAATCGGTTTGGCCACGATTTAAGCAACTAAACATACAGTTAACATACGACCCAGCAATTATACTCCTCGGCACTCATGCCACAGAAGTGAAAACTTATGTTTACACTTATACACAAATGTTCATAACAGCTTTACTTGTAATAGTTAAAAACTGGAATCACCCCAGATGTCCTTCAGCAGGTGCATGGATAAACAAACTGATACAGAGATTCCACAAAATACTGAGCAGCAATAAAAATGTCTAAACTTTTGATGGATGCAAAAACTTGGATGAATCTCCAGGGAATTAAGTGAAGTGAGAAAAGTCAATCCCTAAGATTCACATACTACCTGATTCCATTTACAGAACATTTTTGAAATGACAAAATTTTGGAAATGGAGGAGCCAGAGTTTAAAGATGGGGGAGGTTTAAAGAAGGCAGGAGGGGATGTGATTATAAAAGGGCAACATGAGGGACCCTTAAGGTCATGAACTGTTCTGTGTCTTGACTGTGGTGGTGGTTACATGTACCTACACATATGATAAAATTGTATACAACAAAATGTACTTAATGAGTACAAACGAAACTAGAGAAATTTGAATAAAATCAGATTGGATCCATGTCAATGTCCTGGTTATGATATTATACTATAGTTTTGCAATATGTCACCAATGGGGAAAACTGGGTAAAATGTACACAGGGATTCTTTGTATTATTTCTTGCAACTGCATGTGAATCTAAAACTAACTCAATAAAAATTTTAATTAAAAATAAATGAGCTAGGGTTGAATAATAACAACATAGATAAATTCCAATTATGCCAACTACTTTTCAAATGTCAGAAATATTGATTTTAAAAATTCCTTTAAAACGTGGAAAAATTTTTATTATGAAACTTTTAAAACATATAGAAAAGTAGAGAAAACAGTGTAATGAACACCTATATAGCTACCAATTAGCATTTGTTAGCATTTTACCATATTTTATTCAATCATTTAAAATTAAATACAGACATTTTTACCTCTAAATATGCAAACCTGCATTTCCAAAACATTAGATCATTTTCCTATGTCACTGTAATACCATTTCTCACATCTAACAAAATTAACACAAATTCCTTAATGTCATCTAATATGTTGATTCATATTCAAATTTCTCCAACTGTCTCAAAATGTATTTTGTAACTATTTTTTTAAAACCACAGTACAAACAAGGATCATGGATTGCATTCGGTTTTTATGTTTGTTATAACCCTATAAATCTAGGGTCTATTTCATACATTGGTTACAATATCCTTCACAACCCATGGACAGGCTGTATTTTTGGTACCCCTGCTCCCAAAGACTGTCTTGAAAAGGCTTCTCTCATGGAGTTCTTATCAACACTAACTTATCTTTGTAGGACACTGTCTTAGCTTGAGTTGCTATGATGAAATATTAGAGACTGGGTGGCTTAAACAACAGACATTTATTTTTCACATTTCTGGAGGCTGGGAAATCCAAAATCAAAGTGCCAGCAGTTTCAATGTCTGGTGAGGGCCCTTTTCCTGGCTTATAGACAGCCACCTCCTTGCTGTGTCTTCACAAGGTCTTTCCTTGGTGTGTGTTTATAGAGAGAGTTCTTCTGTCTCTTCTTCTTATAATCCCATCATAAGGGCCCCAGCTTATGATCTCATTTAAACCTAACTACCTCCCAAAGACCCCACCTCCAAATATGGTCACATTGGAGTTAGGGCTTCAACATATGAACTCTGGGGTGCACAAACATTCAGTCCATAACAGATGCTATTTATCTTATGAGTACATTACCTCATCTGATTTTCTCAGCAACACTGGACTACCCAGTTTTCTCAATACTTGAGATAATATTTGCTTTCATTCAAGATAAGTCCTAATGAGATATCGTCGTTTGGATGCTGTGGGGACATCCAAGCCAGCTTTGGAGGTCCAAGCTTGGGGCAGGGGCCACTTCCAGGACAGTTCTTAGGGACCAAACAAAGGCCAGTAAGGAGGACTTTATATGGCTTGGGGGAGGTCAACTGAGTCCACAGGACCCGCCAGGATGACCCACCATCTATGATGCAGCTTTGCATTTGGTGATGGCATGGTGAGCCTAGGTCCGGAATCCAAACCAGGGATCATATGGGGAAGTTTACATTACTGGGAATCAATGGGATGCAATGCAGAAAAGTGAAATGTGGCTTCTAAGATCCCCCTGACCCGTGTCTTCTGCAAGGACCATTCAGCAGCTAGGAGCCCGACCTACAGACTCAGGAGAACTCGCTGTGAATTCCTGCCCATACCCTTCCCAGGAGACTGTGATCTTGGGAAAGTGACTTTGCTGCTCTTGGCCTCCATTTTCTTGGATAAAAATGGGAGCATTAATAAATCATGCCCTTGGTCAAGGGACCAGGAGAGGGCACATATGAAATGTGTGCCTGCCAGTGCTCTACGCCACCCAGATAGCATCACTCAGGAGACTGTTTTCAGGGAAGTGTTTCTGGGCTTGTGGTGATCTTAGGGGCTCACCCCATCAGGAGGCCAGCCATCAGTTCTTTATCCAGCTGAGAGCATTGGAAGATGCAAGAACCTGGAGGCAGAGGCAGGCAGGAGACTGGCAATTTTGGAATTGCTGCTCTTCTGCCAGGGCCCTGACTGTCCTTGGGCAGGTTGGAATCCAAGAAGGTCATGGGATTCTGTCTTTGCATCTGCTGTCTGTTTGCCACCTGTGAAGCTGGCTTGCTATTGACAGTAGTGAATCCATTTTCTTGTTTAAGACATTTATTTATATTAGAAAAGCGAGTCTGTTAAAATGATGACACACCTGGCAGAATGACTATTATCAAAAAGACGAACTATAACAAATATTGGTGAGTATGTGGGAAAAGGGGAATCCTTGCACACTGTTGGTGGGAATGTAAATTAGTACAGAAATTGTGGAAAACTGTATGGATGTTCCTCAAAAAAATAAAAATAGAAGTTCCATATGGTCCAGCAATCCCACCTCTGGGTATTTACCCAAAACATCTGAAATCATTTTGTTAAAGGTACATCTGCACTCCTGTGTTCATTGCAGGATTCTTCACAACAGCCAAGTTGTGGAATCAACCTAGGTGTCCATCAAGAGATGAATGGATGAAGAAAATGTGGATGTATACACAATGGAACACTGTTATGCCTGAAAGATTTTAAGAAGGAAATTCTGTCATTTGGGACAACATGGGTGAAATTGGAGAACATTATGCTACGTGAAATAAGACAGGCACAGAAAGACAATACCACATATTCTCACTTCTGAAACCATCCAAGTTAGAGAAGCAGAGAGTAGAATGGTGGTTCCCAGAGCCTGGGGGATGGGGGAATGGTGCAGATGACAGCTAAAGGGTACAAAGTCTGAGACAGGAAGAAGAAGGTTTCCCCCCCCTCAGATCTATTGTACAGTGTAGTGAACACAGTTAGTAACAGAGTATTGGACATCTCAAAACTGCTAAGAAATTTCAAATGTACTCATTGCAAAAAATGACAAGTACTTGAGGTGAGAAATATATTAACTAGTTTGATTTAATTATTCCACATTGTATTTATAAGTCACACATCACTCTGTACCCCATAAATATACACAATTATAACTTGTCAATTTACAATAAAATACAATTTAAAAAATGTTCAGTGAAAAAAGAAAGAGATAAGTTCTAATGAGATGACATCTTATTCTTCCCACTTCACAGATGGAAGATACTGAGTTTCAGAGGTTACGTGACTCTCCCAAGGTCATCATCAGCGGCAGAACCAGCCCCTCTGGCTCAGTTATCTTTCCACTGTACCATTTGCAAGTACCACACAAAAAGAGGAGGTATGCTAGGTTCCACTGGGCAGATTTCCAGAGCTGGACCAACCACCGTGCAATATTTGAAGGTGTGACAGGTATTCTTTTGCTGTCGAAGGCAGAAGCAGGATTTGCCCAACAAGGCTGGAGGGCTGGAGGGCTGGAGATCTGGGCTCCATCCTCATCTCTGTCCTGACCTAGTACTTTAGGTGCTGCTGGTGCTCTGCTCATATCCCATCAGCTCTCACCATTTTCTTGGAAGATGGTCTAACTTTCAATTGCCAGTGCCTGTGTCTCTTTGCCTTAAGCCTCTCTTTGGTCACTGGAGTCCACTCTGCCCATCAGTAGAAGCTAGAAGGGCTGGGAAATTAACATCCCCCAGGGGTAGCTGCCAGCGTATGACGACGGAGAGATGGAGGAATGATGTCCAGCTCTCAGTCTCTCTGGTGGATGACTCCGAGTTGTGT
The DNA here is from genome assembly GCF_000696425.1 of Galeopterus variegatus. Taxonomy (NCBI): domain Eukaryota; kingdom Metazoa; phylum Chordata; class Mammalia; order Dermoptera; family Cynocephalidae; genus Galeopterus; species Galeopterus variegatus. Next base: position 209,676 of record NW_007728313.1, read on the forward strand.
CTTCTACATTGAACCCAGAGTGTGCCGATGTGGCTAAGCCCCAGTTGCCCATAGTGGTAATTTATCTGATAACACGTTCTTTATACTGGTTTCCTTCCCTTCCCTGTCTTACTTCTCTTCTCCCTACTCATGTGTCCTTGGATCACCTCATAATGAATTACTTGCTCTTTATTCCTTATTTCAGGATTTACTTCTGGAAGAACCCAAATGAAGATACTTCTCTGGATCTTTGGCTGGAATGAACAGGAGACGTAGCTTTTGTTTTCTTGTGCACACAATTCATGTTGACTTACCAGGAAAATGGTTTGGGATGAAAAAAGTTTTGAGAACCTAGAATAAAAGGTCTTCTCCCACACATGAAAGCTAAATAATCTTGGCTATAAAGAGTTATCTGTGGCCAGATCTTGTGTGGAAGAAGAATGAGGTCCCTAAGGGTAAAACACCCTTAAAAGATATTTCACCACATCCATTAAAAGAGGCCTATAAATTCTGGGACTGCTATTCTGTTTCAGGAACTTTGGAGTATAATATTCTTTTTTCCCCCCTTGGTTGAGGGGAGGGGAAGCTTGCATAAAACTCCACTTTTAATTAACAACATGTAGTTAAACTAATACTGGCTCATTAGGTAGAGTGAGAACTTCTATTGAGGACAACTTTCAAAGCAAAAAAGCACCAATCTGATCTATGTTGACTATAAAACTTCATTTCGCAAGCAGCTTAGCAGGGGCAGGACAGAGCCGATTTATTTAGATTGTTAACCTCGGGAAATAAAACTGTAGAGCTGGGTGCAGGGTTTGTAAAATGACTGCCTCACCCACACTGGAATGCTTTGCTTCTTAGTGGAAAAGAGAAAATGGTAGAAAAGGTAGGGAATTAGAGGCTGTGCTGCTGCTCAGATAGCTTTGGACGGTATGTGTCCCCTCTGGCTTTCTTCTTCCTGGAGCTAGTTGGGATGGAAATAAGTATAAATACATCTCTTCTATGCTCAAATGAGCCTCTCTCTCCTTGGACTGGGGCAGTTTATTGGCCAGTCTGTGGGAAAGGCCACAATAAAGATTTCTGGCTATATTAACAGGACAGCAATTTAATAATCACAAATCCTAGGTAGAGCTAGACTAAGGGGAGATAAACTGTGAATGAGAAGTACAAAGAGACACAGGGTTATCCTACCTTTTCCAGGAAATGCAGGTGTAGTCAGTGGCAGAGCAGGTGTAGCTACGATGGTCACAGCTCAAGGTTATTACTTTACTGTCTTTCATGTGCTGAGAGTGCTAAAGCTTGACACTTCTGTAATTAATTTTTTATTTCAAAATAAATTTATATTTGCAGAAAAGTTCCAAAGATAGTACAGACAGTTCCCTTACCTAGTTTTCTTTATTGTTAACATCTTACGTTAGCATGGTGTGTTTGTCAAAACTAATAAACCAATACTGGTATATTGCTGTTATCCAAACTCCAGACTCATTCAGATGTTACCAGTTTTCCCATCAGTGTTTTTTCTGTTCCAAGATCCCATCCAGAATACTACACTACACTTAGTTACTGTGTCCCTTTAGTCTCCTCTGGTCTATGACAGTTTCTCAATCTTTTCTTGTTTTTTATGACCTTGACAGTTTTAAAGAGTACTGGTCAAGTATTTTGTCCCCTGTCCCTCAATTTGGGCTTCTCATGATTAGATGGATGTTACAGGCATGGTGAAGGGTACTACAGAGTGACAAGCCCTCATTGCATTGTGTCAGGGGATACATGCTATCAACATGACATGTCGCTGTTTGATGCTAACCTGGTCACCAAAGTCTGATTTTTAAATATCTGATTTCCATTTGGGGGGCAGGGGCATGGGAATGCTGCTTTTCTGGGACAGGAGAAGGACAGAGACAGCAGACCTCATGCAGGGAGAAAAATTTGTTGTTGAGAACTAAAGATTATCCTGCCCCTAGTCAATAGGACATTCCACCATAAGCACTTAGACAACTGGACAAGATAAACGAAATAACTGATTTCTGACATTGAGCAAACACAGTCCAGGACTTTGAATGTTTATAGTCACTTTATATGTAATACTCAAAAACTGGAAAAACCCAAATGCCTTTCAACATGTGGATGGATAAAATGAATAGTGTGTATTCATACAAAGAAATACTCCTCAGCCAGAAAAAAAGAATAAACTATTGGTACGTGCAACAATATGGCTGAATCTCAGAAACATCACTATGCATCAGTGAAGTCAGACACAAAAAAGTATGATTCCCATTCATAATAAATTCTAGAACAGCAAAACTATAGTGACAGGAAGGACTTAGCACACAGGAGAATGAGGGCACTCATTTGGGTTTAGTATTTTGATTGGGATGGTGGTTCTTTGGATGTATACATTTGTTCACACTCATCAAGCTGTATCCTTAAAATGGATATATTTTGTGGCATATAAATTATATCTCCACATATAAAAAGTAAAAATAAAAAAATAAACAAGAACAGAGTCAGGAACATAGTTTTAAGCCTAAGGTTTAAAAAGAGAAGCTGAGATGACAGCAGGGAAACAGGAAGTGAGATTGGTACCTGGAAGTGTCAAAGGCAGGTGGAAAGAGGTAGAGAGTTCAGGGGGAGAAGTTCAGGCCTGGAAGACAAATAGCTCCAAGAGTGTTGAGGGTGCCCCTCGCAGGTGGTGACTGAGAGTGGGGCAGTGGCCTAAAGGCATGGCCTCTTAAACACTCATCCCTAATCCTAACCAGGTCTTGCTCTGGTCCTCTCTCACAGCACCTAATATTAACATGTTCTATAGCCCTGAAGACAATGACTCTCATTTTCTCAATGAATTGGTTAAATGCTCTTTTTTAAAAAAAACAAAAATACCTTTGAATATATAAACTTCTAGAGATGCAGATGAGAAAATCGAATGTCTACTTTATTTCGTTCAGATACTGATTTCAATTATGCATATAAAATAATAGATTATTTTAGAATATGGCTTTCCCCCTCTGTGATCCCATTTCATGGAACAATTGCACTTGTACTTTACACTGGACTAAACGTTTGTGTCCCTCCAAAATTCATATGTTGAAATCTTAACCCTCAATGTGATGGTAATAGGAAGTGGGGACTTTGGGAGGTGATTAGGTCACAAGGGTGGATCTTCATGGATGGGATTAGTGCCCTTAACAAAAGGAACACAAGAGAGCTGTCTCATCTTCTTTCTGCCAGATGAGGAGTTAACCACCTGCAACCCATAAGAAGGACCTCACTGGCCCTGACCACAGTGGCCCATTGATCTCAAACTTGCAGCCTCCAGAAGTGTGAGAAATAGATTTCTGGTGTTTAAGCCACCCAGTCTATGGTAAATTTGTTACAGAAGCCCAAGCCAACTAAGACAGCCTCTTTATACATGTTGTGGCATCTGTGTCTTCATCATTCCCTAGTTACCCAGCAGAGGCATTCTAATAGTGAGTACCTCCTTATGCTTGTCCTGGTGGGTACACATTGTCTCAAGGTTGGCTGCCCCCAGACACAGCTGACTCGGAGATGGCTTGATTGGTTAGTCAGCTGGCAATGGGGCAGAAGTGGCATGGGGGAGCTGGAGAGAATGTCCACCCTGATAGAAGGGTACTTACTCCTCTGCACTGTATGCAGCATATCCCAAAAGGATCCTTCAGGGGATGCCTCTCTGGCCAGTACCTCTGGCCAGATAGATCACTTTTGGTTTTGGCCACCCACGGGAAGTTCACTCATATGGTCTGTGAAGCGCAAAGTTCCTGGCAGCTGCTCCTAAATTAGCTTCTGAGTCTTGGCTTAAAAAGGAAAGGCTAGGGGAAGAGCCCTGGGCTCTCTGGTGGCCTGTTATCTTACAAGTAACTAACTAAATTTGACTTTCTGGACACCGAACTCAGAAGAGCCTGGGGAGGGAATCTTGTGCCCTTGGGTCAAATCCTTCCTGAGTAAGTAATCTGAAGACAGACAGCAGCTAACTATGGGTTGAATACAATAGAAGAACTCAATATTGAAGCAATCTTTGTTCAAAACCTGATTTTGAGCACTGAAACCAGTTGACCGTATAATTAATTCCAAAGAGTTGTAAATAAGGAACAAGAAGACCGAAAACAAAATGTAACCATAACGATAAAGAAAACCTACCCTATACATAGACATACCCACTTCTGTGGTGGTTGGAATTATATCACAGTGGCTAAAACCTCGGATAATAACAGCTATGGTGTTCATTCATTGCTTCCTTGATTTGTAAGTAAAGACTATGCCCTAGACAATTTTGTTGAGCTGAGGACATAATGGTTGGCATGGCAGCCTTACACTCCTTGATATGACTTGCTTATGAATGGATGGTACAAGATCTCGGGACACATCAGAGTATTTCAGGCTTTTATACCTTTGGACCCGGGCCTCTTCTGTTAGGGATCACTTTCCCCTGACACTTCCTCCTCTATCTGCTTACCCATCCTTCAAAAACCCAGTTGAAGCATTACTCTTGTTGTGCAGTTTTCTCTAACGTCTTCCGGTGGTCCTCCCCAGGACTGATAAACTCCTCGCTGCTCTATGCTATGCCGTACCTCTAAGTGCTATTGTTTATAACACCGAATTGCAATTATTTGCTTTGTGTCTCTCTTTCTCCCAACAGACTAGGAGCATCTTTGGAAAGAAACTTTGTATTTCTTTTTCACTTCTGTGTCAAAATGCCTGGCACACAGTAGGCACTCAGAAAATGTGGGAGTGTGGCATTCTAAGCAAATTCAACCTGTAGTCGCTTACCCTTGAAGGCCATTTCTAAGAGTTGAAGGCCCACCTAGGGGACTAGAATTCCACCTGTTATTCAACTTTCTGTATCCACTCTTGCATCTTTAGAGGTCCCTGAAAGCCAATTGTCCTTTGCTAGGCTTGACCAAGTTGTTTGTCAGACTAATCACCTCTCCACTCCACTTATCTATCCTGTGGGTATTTCTTGAGAATCTGCTGCTTTGCCAATTCCTTAGGGTTGCAGAGTGGTCTCATTTTCTTTCCACCATAAATCTAGGCAGGGACTATCATCCCCAACTGAGGCTCAGAGAAGTCGAGCCATTTGCCTAGGTTGCACACTTAAGTAGAAAATGGGAATTGAAAGTTGGGTCTTCTGATTCTAAATCTAAACCTGATATACTTTTCAGAATGTTAGGGCTCCTTTGTCTATAAGCCTAGCACTGTGCTGTTTATTAAAGAAGAGGTTGAAAAGGTGAAGTTGATCACCTAGCAGAAGAAACACACATTTGAAAAGCAAAGAAACAGCAGAGTTAATGTAGAGAATGAGGGATAAGGTGAGAAGGAGAAAAGTAGCCCCTGACAATCGGGGCTCACAGTGAGCCCCTGGCACTCTCCTGTTGAACATGAACAATTTTACAAGTGACCAACATCAGACAAGGGCATCTGTGGCGCTGATGGAGCAAGACAAACACAAGACCACTCTGTAATCACGTCTGCTCTCAAACGAAAACAAGCACATTGTTCAAGACATAAAGATGACGGAGTGTACTTACTTCCTGGCTTATGTAAGTGACTGTGACTTCTGCTTCTTTATCAATTGCAGCTTTAGCCCTACATGGTTCCTCTTGACCTCTAGCTAAGATTAAGACACCCAGTGATAGAATTATCCTTACATCCTGCACATCCAATTCAGAGTAAAGCCCTGCTTCCTTGAAACCTCCCCTAAATCATGTAGCATAAGCCCAAATCCTACAATGATTTCCTGCTCAGTCTCTTACTGACATACATCATGGTTCTCCATAATTGCCATCTCCCTCATTGTATTGGGTCACTAAACCCAACTTTGTTTGATAAAAGTGTGTTTCTAGCGGTCTTTGACTAATAGGCATCAACAAATGGAAGAAAACATGGTAGGATATGTACAAGAAACACCAGATGAATGGTTTAAGGGATTTAACGAGTGCCATAGTGGAACATCAAAAGGTTTTGAATTTTAGTTTCTTCCATTTCTTTCTTTTTTCCCTCCATTTCTCTTGTCTCTTCCTTTCTGGAAGGAAGCCCTTCCCTCTCCTTCCTCTTCCTTCTCCTTCTTTTTGTTAGTCGTGGGGCCATGGTGTAGGGTAATAGCTTTCAACCTTGTTTTCACATCAGTACCTCCTTATGGGTAGCTTTCAAAAACATAGATACATGAATCCCTACTCCAGGGTTCCTGACTTAATTGGTGTGAGCTGCAGCTTGGGCATCAGAATGATTTTTAAGTGCCCAGGTAAGGCCAATATGCAGACAAATTTGAGAATCACTGGTAAAGTGTGGTTGTGTGCGTGCATGTGCATGTGTGTAGGACAGAATGAGGATGAGAGTGTATGCTCAACAGTGAGTAATATGTGATTGTGTGCTTGTGACATCATATGTGTGATTGAGTAGGAATGTGTTTACGTGTGTTGTGTGAAATGAGGTTCTGTGTGTGTGTGTGTGTGGCCATGGTGGGTCATGCCTCTGCATATGAGTGTATGCACTTTCGTGCAGCCCTGTGGGAGACCAGGACATCAGAAAGCTTTGGGGGCCAATCACACCTGCAGTTTATTATGGAGAACTCAGCTGGAGGGTGTCTATGCCAGGCTCATTAGCAGCTGGGGAGGAGTTGCTAATTGGGGGACTGGGAGACTGGGGGATGGAGAGAGGAGCCCAGATCAGCAAAGCATCATCCTGAGTGGTTGCAGAGAGCTGCTGAAAACCCAATGTGGCAGTCAGGTACCAATTTGGGGAAGCTGTTCTTATGATGCCTCCAGGTTTAGTGACTTGGCAGGAGGGCATTGGGAAAAAAAAGTAGAGAGCAAAATTCCACTATTTTTTAAAACTCATTTCCCAAGGTAAGTTTGCTTAGAGCAGTGGTTCTCAAACTTTAGCAGTGTGCCTTACAATCACCTAGAGAGATTGTTAAAACACAGCTTTATAGGCCCCAACCCCAGAGCTTCTGATTCTGTGTATCTGGGCAGAGGCCGTGGAATTTGTATTTCTAACAAATTCCTAGGTGATGCTACTACTGCTGGACCACACTCTGAGAACGATTGGTTTAGAATAGTGGTTCCCAGACTCCCCAGGTGAGTGTATATTGAACTTACTTGGGAAGTTTAAAAAAACAACAATAACAAGAAAAAACAACAAAATACTCCCAAGAAACCTGTTTCTAGTCCCAATCTTGGACTACAGAATTTAAGAATTTCTGGGTGGTGTGGCCTAAGCAATGGGATTTTCCAAAACTCCCCTGTAATTCTAATATTCAGCTGAGGCAGGTAAACTACATGAAGGCAGACATTTTTGTCTATTTCTGATTTATTCATGGGTCCATCTCCAAATGCCTAAAACAGTGCCTAACACCCAGTTGATGCTCAGTAAGCATTTGTTGAATGAATGAATGAATGATACTACCCAGTTACTAGCTCTTCAAGACCAAGACCTATCTTTTAATTCAACATTTACTTGAGAACCTCTTATAGGTAAGAAAGTGTGTTATAGTACAATTTCCTGGAGGTCCATGCTGAGGTTCTTGAGTTGTTGGCTTTTTTTGTGTATTTGTAGGCAAACAGCGATTGAATAGCATGGATCTCCTAGAGTCCTAAAGTTCAGAATACTCATGTCCACATACATGGCCAAGATTTTAAACGTTTTGTGTTTTAGTTGTCAGGAAAAAAATATCAGTGATGAGAGAATAGGCAGACACCACCAGCTGCTCAGCTCTGTCATCCCAGGCATCCTGGTTGCAGTGACAGACATGTGCTACTTCCAGTTGAGATGCAGTCCTGAGAGGCTGGATCTGATTGTGACCTTACTGGCATCCTCACTGTCAAGGCCCAAGCTGCCTATTTTAATGCCTATTTAGAGTTCAGAGCTCTTTTATTATTATTAATTCTGCTTATTCCTTACCAAATACATTCATCACTAATCTTGATAGTGCTGGTTATTTGAAAAAGAAACAAATCTGAGGGGATGTGTGTGTATGTGATTTTATTTCTCTTGCTATACAAACAGCCTCCTTTTTATAAATACATCTCCTTACTGTGTACATTTGGCATATATTTTTATTGAGTGCCTGCAGTGTGCCAGATATTTGTGCTAGAAACTGGGGATTGCAGGTGAGAAAGACCTCTGGGGATCATAGTCTGGGATAGCATTGTTTAGTAAGACCATGATGATGGAAATGTTTCATATGTACCCTGTCCACGATGGTGGCCCCTAGCCACAGGAGGCTATTAAACACTTGAAATGTGGCTAGTGTGACCGAGAAATGGATTTTTAAGTTTTGCCTTATTTAAATTAATTTACACTTAAATAGCCACACGCTATTTATAGTGGCTACCACATTTGACAATGCAAGGCTAGCAAATGAGTATCACATATTGTCTAAATATATTATGATAATATCTCTCATGTGCTTTGGAGGAGAAACACGAAACGCTTTGAGAGCATGAACTGGGGGCAAGTAACCTCATCTGGGGGAACAGAAAGGCTTCCCTAAAAAAAGTGACATTTAAGGTCTTTCCAATTCTGCTTAGAACTCCTCCTCAGTGGGAGCCTCAAATATAGCAACATGAGGGATCAGAGTTGGTTACATTGTTATATTCCTTTAATTGTTCTGCTTTCTCCTCTCTCTAGGAGCTCTTTTCCCACCTCCTTGATTATTCTCTAGCCCTAAACATCCCCATGCAAATAAACCCTTTAGAGGAGCCCTGCGTTCTCCAACTCAAACACTTTTATCGTCACATCCAGGTAAATAAAAATGAAAATTTTACCATGTACTTATTTACTGGTTATGATATTACGTATGCAATTAGTGTTCTTCTTTTATGCCTACTATACTGTGAATATTTTACCACATCATTAAAGACTCTTCTTCATTATAATTTTGATAGCATCATTTTCCGTCCTGTGGCTATACACCATAATATATTTTATTAATTTGCTACTTTTGGCTTTTGTGCACTTTTTTTTCTTTTATTGCTATTATAAATAATGCTATGATGAACATCCTTGTGCAGAAATCTGTGTTTGCATTTCTAATATTTGCTTAGGGTAGATTTTTATCGGGAGGAGAATGATTACTCACTCAGAGATTGTATATTTTTTGATTTTAAAGGTTTTCCATACATACTACAAAATTGCTTTCTAGAGAGTTTGTTCTAATTCACAATCCCTTTGGCAATGTGTGAGAATTCCAGTGTATTCTGCTCTTCTGTTTTAAAATCATATCAAACATGTCTGCATGATTCTACAGAGACTTGATAACCATTACGGGTAGCGGCTGCATGGAGCTTGATTGCAGCGATGTGCTGTGATCATCCTCTCTTGAAAGAGGTTGCTAATTGATGCTGTTCATGCTGGGCTCTCCCTGGTCCTGCCAAATGGAGTGACTCCATCAAGTCACAGCTGTCTGGAATCCATCTGGCCCTTCAGGGCTGTTCTGTCAACTTTCCACATCTATGGACAGCATTTCTTAGGCATGCACTTTCCTTTAATGACACTCCAAGAATCAGGGGTTTCTTGGAGCAAAGTCCAGGCCTATATTGGAAATGTTAGTCTTTGGCCAGAACAAAAGATATCTCAACTTTTCTCAGAATTCTTTTCTGTCTGATGTTTGTTGAAGTAAAAGAGCACTGGAATGGGAGTCAGAAGAATTGGGATGGGACTTGATTTTTTTCCCCCTGATATCTTGTGTGCATCGTATACCAATAAGGACTTTTTTGGTTGCAATGGGCAGAAACCTAACTCACACTAGTTAAACAACAACAACAAGAACAACAAAAAGCAAACAAAACAAACAAACAAACAAAAAAAACCCCGAGAAGATTTATTGTTTTGCATAAATGAAAATACCAGGGGATGTTAGTTTTAGTATGGCTGAATCCAGGGTTTCTAATAATGTTACAGCCTTGATTTTGCTCCCTGATATCTTCATTCTGAATATCTCTATATCTTCATTTATTGGAAGACTGTCCTCTTATAGTGCCTCATAAAACATGCTCTCAAATATCCTAACACAAGTGTCAACAAACCATGGTCCATGGGCCAAATCCAGCTTGCTGCTTATTTTTCCAAGTAAAGTTTTGTTGAAACACAGCCACAGACTCCATGCACGAAGGTACTTCAAAACGTTCAAGGAAAAGTAGAATTAAAAGATAATACGAATCTTTCCATGAACATTTTGAAGTATGCTTGTATTGTCTATGGCTGCTTTTGTTCTAGAGCGACAGAGCTGAGTAGTTGTGAAAGAGACTGTATATAGCCTGCTAAGCCTAAATTATTTCCCATCTCACCCTTTACTGAACCCCTGCTCTAAGTAGAAAGGTACTTATCTTGGTCTCAAAAATGTATCATGCTTGATCAATTATTAGTTCCCCAGCCATCCCCACATTCTTGGTTTTATACCACGGTTTTTGCCTAACTTTTTGGTTCCAGGGTCTTGTTCTTTGGGACCTCTAACTGACCAAGACTGTGGTCATTGAAATACTTTCCTTACTTCCATCTACCACAAGAGCTGGTAAACATGGTCCTATTCCCACTCCCGGTCATTCTCTCCAGCTCCTGCCAGCCAGGAAGAAGGCCATACAGATTGTCCACTAGCCCTGACGTTGTCCTCCCCTCCCCCCAGCTCCTTATTGTGGAGCAGCTTCAGCTCTGAGCCAGCATGTCTGCAGGAGTCTAAGTGCTTTTAACTCATGAGGCTATTGAATTTCTGAAAAATGGACTGCAGTGCCAGCCTTTGAATCTGATACATGGCTGGCCAGTTTCCTTAGATCAGTGATTTTTAAACCCTACTTATGAATCAGAGAAGAGTAGATTTTTTAAATTATTTTTTCAAGTGAGGTTTAACAGAGAAAATAGATAAAATATGGGTTTGATGTGTGTGTGCATGTGAGTAGTTGGAATCTCAACTGACCTCCAATCTTATTCTCCTTTCTCCAGAAGTGCCCCATATCCTATTCCTAACCTTAACCATAACTAGCACTACACTTAACTCTAACCATAATCTTAACATTAATTCTAATCTAGTCTAACATAACCTTACTATTAACCTTGACCCTAACCCTAAGTCTAAATACTAACTCTAATCCCTAAATAAGTCTAGGACTTTGAGTTTGATAATCATTGTCTTAGAATAACTTTATCATTCTTGCTATTGAGTGGGATTTTTTGGGTTTTCTGAACTGAAGGAGGTTGGGTCCGAAGTTCTACCAAGAAGAAGGGATGGAAACGGTCAGTGTTGCCACAGGAACTCTCAAGTAAAAAATTATTTGAAGCAAGTGATGAACATGTTCTCTTTATAACAAGATGAAGATACCACTTGTACCTGATTTTAGACCATTTGTAGAGCCCCCACGTTGGGGAGCAGTGTCCATAAGTGTTTGGGGCCATGTCAGAATGGAGTTTTATCTCCTTAAATCCCAAATGATGCTGTTGGTTCTACCTGGATTAATTCATGATCCTGTGACATCCAGAGGTCAACAAAATCCATGTAAAAAATGGAAACTGTAGGAAATGAAACAATATATTTTAGAAGAGAGAGAAAAGGATAGAAAAGGATAGGTGGGTGGGAAGAAAGAAAAGGAAATAAAGAGAGTTCATTGGTCCCAGTCATTAATCTCATGCTGTAGTCTGGTCAAGTCAATTCTTTGCTTTAAGTTCTTCCATGGCTGCTTAATGCTTGCAGGATAAAGACCAGATTCCTTGTTGGCACACACAGCCAAGCATTGTCTCTTATTACCCTATCCTGGAATCCTGTATTTCAGTGCCACATAATTATATGACATTTCCCCAAATGCATCATGCTCTGTTATATCTCTGTGTTTTGTCCATGTGGTTCTCTCTTTCTGGAATGCCCTTACTCTTTTTGTCTGTCTGGGTTAATCTTGCCTGTCCACAAATATGCTGCTCAGGTATCACCCTCCATCAGTCCTCCTCTGATCCCCCACCATGTTCCTTCTCTGTGCCCCATGCTAACACCGATCACAGAACTCATTCCCTCATTCAGCAAACATTTATTGGGCTCTGCTTGGTGCGAGGTGCTATGCTAGACGGTGAGGAGGAACTGTCAATATACCACCTCAGTTCCAAGTAGTTGAGGAAATAGGTAAATCATCAGGAAATTACCCACCTGTGCTGTGCTCGAGGAGATTCAAAGGGCTGTGGGTTTGTGCGGTAAGGCAGCTCCCCCAGCCTGGGGCTGAGTGTACTAGGTGGGTCAGCAATGTGACGGAGAAGTGTGAGCACAGGGAGTGCTTGGAACCTGGGAGGCATAAAAGCGGTTTAGGAAGATGTATTCTGGGGAGAGTTAGGCAGGAGCCAGGTCATAAAGGGCTTTGCCAACCATGTGGAGGCATTTGGACTCTATCCTTAGAGCTGCGGGGAGACCACTGCAAGCTTTAAGCAGGAGATTCACATAATCAGATCTGTATTTTGTGCCTATTTTTAAAGTTTCTTTTTGTCTCTTACATAATAATAATACAGCTAATGTTGCTGAAGAATATCACAAGAAAGATACTATGTTAAACTCTTCATATAGATTATTTTCATTAAGACTTGCTACTATCTTATAAGGTTGGCACTACTATATAAACTTATTATATCATCACGTAGAGATTCAGAGAGATTAAATGACTTGCTGAAAGTCATGCTTTTCATCATTAGGATAACTCTGCACTTCATAATTATCAAAAAATTAAGATATTTGTAGTCACTACTTGAGAAAACTCAGAACACATTTGCTTAAATGATCTCATTTATTCACTTGGTATTTTTACAACTCCTAGAAAGGTTTCATTTTCATCTCATGAATGATGACACTGAGGAAGTGATTTGACCAGGCTCTAGGGTCTTGAGAACTGATCCTATATTTTGTTAGTCTTCATGATGATGGTTCCTCTGCACAGAAGCATCTGGCTATAGGGTTATGATGAGCAGATACACAGAGTCAGAAGAATACATAGAGGGCTGGGTGATGAATGGGGTTGGGGAGTGCTCGAGTCCACGTCCATTGGCGTGAGTGGTATTGCCCCTGTTATCAGGAAAAGGATATCTGGTCTGGCTGGAGGGACAGAACACTTTAGGTTTGCACAGGTGAAACCCAGTCACCCGTGCAACAGAAGAAAGAAGAGGATCTCCACTATTGTAGTTGCTGCTTTACGGAGATCCTCTTCTTTCTTCTTTTAATTTCTTCTTCTGTTTTCCTTCCTCCTTCCTTTCTTGTTTCTTCTTCCTCTGTCTTGCTCACCCATAACAGTGTCATCACTGTCAACAAACACAACACATTATGATCACTGCTTACTAGGTCTTATCATTGCATTGTTGCCTTTCTCTTTACCATCATCATCATCAACCATGGCTACCACCTCCACAGCCACGTCAGGATCAATGCATCATTGTCTCATCTTGGTCTTGTCTTTGCACCCTTGCCTTTGTCATTGTTATTGCTGTTGTTGTCATCGACATCATCACTACCATTATCACTGCCTCCTATTGAGTGCTTGCTTTGTGCTGGGTGCCGTGCTTAGTGCTATACCACATCATCTGCAAAATTAACTGATTATACCCATTTTACAGATGACATACCCGAGTCTCAGAGAGGTGAAGTAATTTGCCCAAGATCACAAAACAATCACCAATATGACATCATCTCTTCCTTAAAATTAAGATTCATCTAGAGATACTGGAGGTTTCACTTTATTTTTGGGAATTAAGGAAATTGCAAGACTGAGCTTTTATGCTCTGTTAACTGAGGGCTGCTATGAATTCAGACAAAGAGATTTAGGGTTATTATTCTCTAGCAACAGTTGTTCCCTGATCCAGAAGAGCTGCTGTTCTTTTGACTAATCTTTAAATTTATGTTTATTATTATTATTTATAAAGGGAAATTTAGAGTTGAACTGTTTTAGATAATAAACCAGGGCCATGAGTCAAACCAGGATTTGCCCGATTCCGAAGCTAACATTCCTACCGCAGTGATGTCTGGCTTCCCTTGGTGATTGTGCCAAAAATAAATACTTCATTTCCCAAGGCCATGGTTATCCATCTCACCAGCAGCACCTTGTTTGGCTCACTGGATGATTACAGTACAACAGTTAACTTCAGGAAAACCTGTCTGAATTGATGACATCATCTCCCACCTCCACCCTACATTGGTGCAAATATGTTTCCTGTCTTCCTCAGTAAGCACCCAGCCTTTTTGAGGAGACAGTGTAATATGTTGAAAAGACAGATGGGGATTAAAATCCAGACTCTAACACTTTCTGGCTGCATGACTTGGGACAATTTATCTCCTTTGTCCTGAATTTCTTTATTCTTCATCTATAAAATATAAGTAATACCAACTACTCCATAGAGATCCTGTGAAATTTAAATGAGATAATCCTTTTAAAACTGTTTGATATATATTAGATGTCAGTAAATGTTGACATTAATTCATCAAAGTAAACTCACCCTTCCTTCCCTTTTCCCACAGTACCCTGTTAAATGGGTGGTTGAAATCTTTAATGTATAGGAGAGGGAGAGATAAAACTGATGGATTTGAAATTGCTCAGTTATGACTAGCAGAGGGTCCTTTAGTAAGTCAGCTAGCTTAGCTAGGAATCATTTTTCCCATTCCTTTAACATCCAGATGTCAGCTATGCACTTATCCTACTCTTGGAGTTCTCTCACTCCACTGCAAGTAAAAATCCACTCACACAAGAGCATTAACAAGCAAAGCAGAATTTACTGAAGATGTGGTAGAGGAGACACAGAAGTGGGTTTATCTCACATCGCCCATAGCAAGCAATTTGAAAAATCCTCATGTTTCTTATATTACATCACCCCTGTGTCCTTTTCCTCCAATGCCCAATGCAGGGCCCTGGATCATCTCCCCTCTATTATCAGAACAACTCTCCCCAACCCCAAACTTGCAAATTCTACTCATGATAGTGCCTAGCAAAATAAAAGAACCCAAGGCTAACCGTGGTCACTTTTATTCAGGCCAATTTGGCATTATTCTGTTGTGACTTGTGTGTGACTTTTGGGGCCTCGTGTTCTGCTCCAAACAGTTAATCCATGTATCTCCTAAACAAATACAGTGCACTCACCATGAGAAGTTATCACGCCAATGGGGAAGTGGGCAAAATCTTGCTCTACCTTATTACATATAAAATGAGAGTATTGGTGGATTCTGAATAGCTTCATCATTCAAGTCTGTTTATACTTGGTAAATCATGGGCTTTGGGTTCTATTGGGGAAAAGAAGAAATCTCATGCTAATTTCAACATTTGTTGCAAGGTATGTCTTAGAACCAGACCCTCCCAGGCTTGGATATAAATTCATTGGAAGGGAAGCTCAATATTCATTACCTCTACATAGTGTTTCTGTCTATTCTTGTGCCATGTAGATTCATAAAAATGAACTTCAGAATAAAGCCCCATGTATGACCTCATTTCTAGCTTTTTTCTCCCTGATTTGTTTCATGCCTGCTCATTAATTAATTAACTAATTAATTACATTCATATTTATAGGGCACCCTCTATGTACTAAGTACTGTTTTAAGTATTGGAATATGATAAGACAGGTAGACAATTCCAGCTTTTACAGTCATGTATGTGTACATTAATCAAATAATCACACCAATAAAGTATGGATAAAATTGTGTTGTGTGCAATGAAGGAAAAGCCTACACCAGGAAACTTATCCAGGTATAGACTTCAGCTTAGGCATTTCCTAGTCTTTTTGACTTTGTCCCTTCTTTTGAACCATTTGCTCTTTGTCTCGTCTTAAATGTTCTGTTCTTTAGGTTGTCACAGCAGTCTCATAAGTGTTCCAGAGATGAGATAAAAAGACACATGAATAGACGGATTCAAATAATGTAAGTAGCAAGTTCAGGAGGCTGATACAAAAGAAGATCTAAGTTGAAGGGCAAATTTGGAACTAGACAGGCAAAACAGAGACAGGGAGGAAGAGTGGTCTAGGCAGAGAACACCACATGAGCAGAAGTTCAGGCAAGAGAAGCAATTGTGTTATAGGGGTGTGTGTGTGCATGTAACGACAGGAGGTTTCATACAGAGCATCGAGTTGTGAGTAGTGAGGCTGAGAGGGCAGCATCAGACTCCAATCAGAGCTGAGCTCCCACGTAGAGTATCAGGATAGAATTCTATAGAGAAAATAGGATCAACAGCCTGGGCCACCCCAGACACTCACCTGCTTCATTCAAGACATACACACACGCGCACACACACACACACACGACTGTAAAGGCAGGATTGTGTTTGCCTCTCTTTCCCATATTTCCAGTCTGATATTTCCAGATACATCTTTAAACTCTTATTTGTTGAGGCCCATTTTCTCGTGGCTCTTTGTCCAAACATCTCTTGCTGCTTAGCCAGGTAATATGTCCCTCTGTGACAGTAACAAGGATGTGCATCTTGGAAGAGACATCCCAGAGTAGCCAGAATTAGTCCTGGGGGGTGAGACAATGGTGGAAGTGTAAATCACACAAGAAATATTGAACTTTGGGAGCCAGTGAACAATAATATGCCATTTTATTCCACTCCGGCCAGAGGTTTATATATGTTACTGTCACTTTTATACTGTTCTCCACCACTGGTAATTTTCCCTCAATCTAATTTTTATTTCCCAAGGGTCTACCAAGGTTAAAAGTGCTGGAAAACCAATGACTATTATTTTGCCAAGGGAGAGTAAATTAAGTTAACCATTGCTGGTTGCCAGGTCTGGTCAAAACTATTTATATGTAAATAGGCAAAAATCCCTCAAGGCAAGGCTACAATTATTAGTAGTTCATTCCAGATGTTGACCATCATATGAGAAAAGTCATTAGCAAAACTCTGGAAATGGAGGAGGAATTAGTTTCTGTTCAGCGTGATCTTCTTTTGCACAGGCTAGCTTTCTGTATCTCAGGCCCATGGTGAAACTTTTTCTGCCAGCTTGGATAGAAAGGATGAGACAGTCTTAGTCCCAGACTACAAGTAAAACTAGGAATGGGTTAAACCTTATTGCATAGGCTTTGGTTGGCATCTTGTTCTGGTTTACAGGTTTTGTCCAATCAGTGCAGTCATAATTTGCATACTGCTTCCTGGATGGCCAGATCAATTATATCAACAACAAACTCCTCCCTCAGGATTCCCACAGGATTCAGTGTTTTCCTAATGACTTTTCCCAAGGAAGAATCTCTTTTGAGGAACATTTATCTACAGGGACATGGAGCCCTCCCACTGAGTGACATCATGTGTGTGGAAAATATAATACTTCATTATTCCAACTTGGTGTTTCTGGTTGGATTTTTCCACGTCAGAGGATTAGGGGGGGATTGCTTCAAAGTAGCAAGTTCCAGGGCTTCTTTTTCTTCTCCTGTGCCAAAGGGACTCGACTCTGGCATTCCTCTTTAAGCAACTACCACTCATGTTATTCGTTACGCCATACAACCAAATAATTTCTGGGCTGCCTTTGTGATATAGTCTGTTTCTATGCTCCTGAGCCTGCTGAATGGCTCTTTAAATCAAGTGCCTCAAGACAGAGAATTTGAAAGAAAAGGGGGTTACTTACTGAAATAAAAGAGAGAAGGTAGAAATTTTTACAATATCTCAGCCCCACAGTCTTCCATTCTTGCTCCAGTGTAAAAGACTCTCACAGGTCTTGGTGGGGTCTACTCCTGGGCTGGATGTGGCTCTATTTATTAATGACTTCTCTAGCACTGTGCCTTAGCTGAATAGTTTACCAACATCTCTGATCTATCCTGTAGTATCCTGAACTTGCTGAGAGAAGCAGAACTTGGAGGACTGACTGAAGCATACTCAGCCAACTACTATACTGGATAAGTTTTGAACTATACCACCAGGGAATTTAGGTCCACATTATTTTGGCCCCTACGGAATTATTTTCCCTTAAATTTTCCTTGGACACATATCTTGGCTTTCCCCAAGGACTGAAACACTGCCTCAAGGAATCCAATATTGTTCACATTGTTGAGAACGCTGTTCATCCCATCTCTCTGTTGTCCCATTTGAAGCCCTGCATGAAAAAGCTTTAGAATTAAATCCAGGTCGTTTTGCACAGTACAACCAAAGGAGTACATGAAGGCTGAGATCAAGCCAGCATTTGCTTACCAAGCTGTGTCCTCCTGTAGGAAGGGATGTCTTTTTTCTTGTGTTAAGGCACAGTCAGCTTGCCTGCATCCACCCACAGGGCTGCTTCTACCCAGACAGGGGTAAATTTATTGCATAAAGACACTGTGCTCAACAAACGGGGCTTGCCTATTGGAGGTGTGCATGAAGGTGGAGTGGAGGGGGGAAGTGGTAGCTACTTCTCCCAGAGACACTTTGTAGATTAGTAGCAATACTTGCTCAGGTCCAGGAAATGTCTGTTTTTCCTGAGGAATCCATATAATGGGCAAAGCTTCCCTATATATCTTGACTACCACGGGGCTCAGAATGAAATGTTTTCACTGGAATAAATGTATAGGGGCTTGAGAAGTGAACCTTTGCATTATATCTTCCCAAATCTTGCCCTAATATTTACTCTGTTCTGAGTTTTAATTTTACATTTCAGTGTTACTGAATTGGTGCCATGTATACCTTTGACAATAAACTTAAAACAATTATGCTGTGGCAAAAGTCAATAGCCCACGGAATGAATGTACCAAGTTCTCTCCAGGCCAGGGTGTCTCATAGCATGTGAGAAATGTCTTCCCTCTTCTAGTTGCCCACAACATCAGCAATGTGTCTTTCCAGGCTGGCTGGACACTTGGAAAGACACAGAGCAGTTATTGGTAAACAAGAAAAAAAAATAGTAAATCTCGTAACAAGTAAAGTACTTGTTAAACTGATATTAAAACTCAGTTCATTAGGGGCAAATATTTTCTCATAAGACATCATGAAATTATTTCAGAAGAATTGTGGCTAGGGAGGAAAGCCATTTTGTCATGGTCTGACCTGAGAGAGTGCCTCTCCTTGGGCTAAACACCTCTTTCCTTTACTGGAACAGCAAGAAGGGAATTTAACAGAACATTCCCCAAAGCAAAATTTCTGTCAAAATTGCTTTAAACACTGAGTCAATATCATTTAATTGTATATCCCTCTGCACAAATCACACAAACCAGCCAGATACATACGCACATGACTTTATTCATATAGGCAGTTTAAGAGTGTTTATCTTTATACTGGAGAAATTGGTATAAACGAACTCTGACCATATCCTCCTTTAAATGGTGCATGCGTGTTAGGCTTCAGGGTTCATAAATTAGCTTTTCGGAGAGTTCAATCATAATTGAATATGCTTAATATTCACACATTGTAATTTGAACATTAAAGATCTTGAACAAAGATCACGATCTTGGAAGGTATTAAATTAAAAAAAAATATTCCCCCTGAATTGCATTTATTAGCTCCCGACTTCTGATTTATGTTTCATTAGCCTGTGGTGATAAGTACAGAACCGTATAAAAGAAAAGCACGAATCCCCATTTTGGAACATTAAATCCAGATTTTTGATGATAACCTATTTTTGTGCTGCTATTAGGGGAGCACCAGTTTGTACCCACATCCAGTTATTAATCTGTGAAATGTTTTCTCTCTGGTGCACTTAACCGTCACTGACTAAGTGGGCTATTAAATGGGAGCGAGAAATGAATCAATCAAATATATTCAAATGCTCGGTCTCCAGCATTGTTCTTTGACTTCATTATTTAGGCATTAAATTCCATGCAACACTGGATGTGATTGTCAATACAGAGGGGCTTGATTTGTGGGGTATGAGTTCTCTCTCGCAATTACGATTTTAGGTTTACAAGCACACCAGAAATCCTTGCAACATGATAACACCATTAGCATGGCTTCCATAATCACATCTTTCGATGGGATCATAGCTGGCTGTGTTGGGGAGCTGACATTTTCATTAGAGAATGAGGCTTGTCTTTGCAGTAATACATGAAACCATTTGCATGCCTGGCCACTGGTTACACCAAGTGCTTTGGTGTAGAAGATTTATCCTCAGCACCACAAGACAATGATTCTACTCTATTTACCTAGCTCTGTGAGAAAGGAAAATGTAATGTTAAGAGCCAGACTGCCTGGGTTTAAATCCTGATACTACTTTCCAGCTGTGTGACCTTGGGCAAATTAGTTAACTTCTCTGTGCCTCAGTTTTTTCATCTGAAAATAGGGATAATAATATTGATAATAATAATAATAATGGCATAGTCTTAGTTTGGATTTCTTCAGAAGCAGACCCTGAGACAAGAATTTGCGTACAAATAATTAATTTGGAAGGTTCAGAGATCACGGATAGGGGATTGGGAAAGTGAGACAGAGAAGAGAAGGCAGGTGACAAGATGTATTATTAAGCCAGCCTCCACGGAGGATACACAGAAAGGAATCACTCTGGGTAACCCTGGTAGACATTGCATAATATAGAGCTCAGGGTTATACCTCAGGAGGGATGAGTAAGCTGGGGAATTAGTCATCTATTGAAGGATGTCCCCAGAGTGCAGAGCACAACACACCACACAGAAGGGTAAAGCAAGCTTCAGCAGCTCAAGAAAGTTCTGGCAAAGGAATGCAGGTGCTGGAGGCTGGAAGGTGGGCTTGGAGGAGGGTGAGGGCACCCATGATATTGGCTCCAGGTACCCACCTCCTATGGTTATTTTTAGGGTTCAAGGAAAGGGTAGCATTTACTGCCACCCATCTCCTGGGGTTGGTGTGGGGACAACAAGATTGTGTAAGTCAAACTTGACTCAGCACCGTACCTGGCACAGATAAAGTGCTCAGCAAATGTTTGTTAAACAAAATATCTATGCTTTATTGATCTCTGACTCGGTGCCATTATTTTATTCACTTATTTAATGGTCTCTGCTAGCCCTTGAAAACCAGTGTTAGCATCCCTCATTCAGGGTTGGGGCCAAAGGAGTTAAGCTAGTGATTAGAGAGTAGCCTCAGGGTCACTGCACCACAGCATCTGTGGTTGGAATCTGGCCTCTTCCACTCACTAGCTGTGGGTCTGCGGGGAAATTGCTGAGTTCCCCTAATTCTTAGTGTTAAAGGAATGCCATGAGGGTCATATAAGATTATGCTTGTGAAGATCTGCAAAGTGCCTCATGAGTAGCCGCAGGAGCAGTCATTAATACTGTGGTAGGAACGGTGATAGCTAGCGGCAGATCCAGGACTTGAACCTGGGTATGTCTGACCACATCATACCCCATTGCCTCTGGATGGATTACCCAGTGGTGGTGCTTTAGAAGTTATCACCATATAAGATTATGCTTGTGAAGATCTGCAAAGTGCCTCATGAGTAGCCGCAGGAGCAGTCACTAATACTGTGGTAGGAACGGTGATAGCTAGCGGCAGATCCAGGACTTGAACCTGGGTATGTCTGACCATATCATACCCCATTGCCTCTGGATGGATTACCCAGTGGTGGTGCTTTAGAAGTTATCATGGGCAGCTTCTTAAAGGGCTCCCAAAGGTCCACACCACCTGATATTCAGGCCTTTGTGTAATCCCCTCCCCTTGATTATGGGCTGGACCTAGTGTCTTGCTTCTGATGAATGGAACACAGCAAAAGGATGGGATGTCACTTCCAAGGTTAGGTTACAAAAAGACTTCCATCTTGCCAGTACTCTTTCTCGCTTGCTTGCTCTGATGAAAGCCCCATGCTATGTCGTGAGCTGTTCCATGCAGAATTCCACATGGTGAGCACTGAGGTCAGCCTCTGGACCACAGCTAGAGAAGACCTGAGGCCCTCAGTCTGACAACCACTGAGAAACTGAATCCTGCCGATGACCACGTGAGTGATGTAGGAAGTAGGTCCTTCCAGTTGACCCTGAGATGACCATGGCTCCGGCTGATATCTTGACTATAACCTTGTCAGAAACTGTCAAACGACCCAGCTACCTCACCCACAGAAACTGTGAGATAATAAACTTTGTTGTTCTTGGGTACTAAGTTTTGGGATAATTTGCTATAAAGTGAAGGATTACTAATACAGAAAGTATTAATTTCTTCTTTGGTTTCTTCTACTTCTGAGAACTGATAAAAGTTGATGGTCCGGGCATAGGGGGTGGTTTGGTCAGACACCCAGGATAAACAAGAACTGCAATACTTAGATCTGGCTTCTCAGTGTCCTAAAAGAGAATTCATTTTTGTTCTAATGGTACCTTGAAAGAGGAAGATTGGAACATTGTCCATTGGCTCAAAATTATGTTTTAGACTAGCAGTTTTCAAAACTTTTTGATTCATTAAACCTTTTGCAGAGGAAGGTCCAACCATGGAACCTAGAAAAACAAGATGTTCCCTCAATGGGAAGAGAGTAGAGCCCTGGAACCTACTTGGTCCCTAAAGGTTGAAAGCCACCACATGGGTAGTGAGATACAGCAAACACATTTTTTGACCTCCCCCATTTTCCAAGTTGATACATACACAGGATGGACAGAAAGGACAAATGCTGTGTGCAAAGGACTTCTGAGAGTTGGCAGAGGGTGGGGGGTGGGGGCGGGGGCTGCTTTTATATGCAAGGTCTTCCAGGGAATCCAGTCTGTTGTTGCATCGATGTCAGGCAGAATGCTGACCACATGGTCTCAATCTCCTTCTCATGTTAGAAGCCTTTGAATGCTCTGGTGAAGAGAGTGAGAATGGAAATATAAGGCCGCATTTGGAAGGGTTGCTTCCCATTTTGAATGCGAGAAACTTCATCTGCTGAAGATTACCCCCCTGGGGTGGGGAACATCCATAAGGACACTTCAGGTAAGGATGCATTAAACAGATGGGTATAGCATGTGTTTCCCAAGCACGCCCAATGAGCGGGAGCTACCTGGGGCAAATGTTCCAGAACATTTTCCCACATTCCATTTGAGAAAGACTGAGTCAGAATCCTTAGGGTAGGGGCCCGAGAAGCTATAAACTGAATAAATGTCCCAGATGATTATCAGGCAAGTGGGGACACAAGCATTTGGTACAGGTGTACTCATTTCTGGTCGAAAACATCCATCCATCCATCCATCTGTTCGTTCAGTCATCCACTCATTCATTTATTTGGGCATCTGCTTAATCATTCAACACAGTGTCTAGTATGTGTTAGGCACTCTAATGGCTGCCAGGCATTTAAAGACAAATAGCACATTGTCCCCACCCTTTAGGAGCCGACAGACTTGTAAGAAAATACACAAGGAAGAGCCTTTACCACGTGGCATGACAAGATGGAGCTGTGACAGAAGAAATAAAACAGGAGGGGTACCTAATACATACTAATTGCCTCCAAACCTGCCTAATTTAACTTCTAGTCACCAATTCTTTCTACTTGGTTACTTAAAGTGAAAATAATGTAATTTAAATATGTCCTTGCACATTCTCTTTTAGGGACAGCCCTGTTCACCTGACCGTTCTAAGGATTTCAAAAGGACACACCATCCCTGTACTTCTGGAATTCTAATTAGCAAGTCGGGTAGAATTGACTGGATTTTCAGACATCCTTTCCCCAAGAATCTGCTACAATCTTAGCTCTCCTGTCTGCCGTGTTCCTTGCTCAGGGAGAGAAAGGTACCATCAGCCCCAGGAAATGAGCCCCTTGAAGCAAAATAATTAGTCTTGGCCCCAGCTTTCAAAAGGTTTGCAAACAATACAATTAAAAAGTATGAGGAACAGGGTGGGTTTCTTTCTTTCCCCTTTTAAAAAATGATTAAATTCTACTATCTTCTGAAGATGAATATTTCTGCTGGGCAGATTTGCTTTGTAAATTACAGACTTGAGTGTCTATTTTTTTGCTGCTTCAGTGAACTGGGAATTAGACATATTTGCAATCAAATCAAATGTGAGAGCTCTTCATGTGTTGGAATTCTGACAACTCTGGGGCTCAGATGTATAGATGCGGTAGCGTTGGCCTGATGGTTCAGCACATGTTTATGGGGCTCTTCCACGGGGACAAGGTGCTATGGGAGGGATGGAATGGTGTAGCAGTGAATAAGAAAGACAGGTCCTGCCCTCAAGGGCTGAGTCAAGAGGTGAGAGATTTTATATAAACAAAAAGAATAGAATGAATATGTGCTAAGATGAAGAAAGCACATCGTCAACAAATTTAATGAGCATCTATTTCCTCCATAATGCCAGGCCACTTTCTAGGTGCCAGGGATACAGCAGCAACCAAAACAGACAAAAATGGTTATCTTCATACACTTTCATTTTTCTGTGTGTAAATATATGTGTGGGAGATACAAGTATGTGCTGTATTTCTGAAATTTATTTTGATTGTCAGATGGTGAGTGGTGTGGAGAAAACTAAATCAGTAGGGGGATTAGGAGTGCATGTGTGTGCATGTGTATGTGTGTGTTTACATTCACATATGCACAATTGGGGACATATTTTAGATTAGGTGGTTGTATTAGTTTTCTATTGCTGCCATAATAAGTTACCACAAATTTAGTGGCTTAAAATAACACAAATGCATTACATTACAGCTCTGGAGGACAACAGTTTGAAATGGGTCAGCAGACTTGTGTTTCTTCGGCAGAATGTGGAGGAGAATCCATTTTCCTGTTTTTTCTAGCTTCTGAAGCCTCCCTGCGTTCCTTAGTGCATGAGCCCATCCTCCACTTCAAAGCTTCTTAGCACCCTCCAATCTCTCTCTGACTGACCTCCCTCTTATAAAGATCCTTGTGACCCCATTGATCCCACCTGGATCATCCAGGACATTCTTCCCATCTCAAGATCCTTAACTAATCACATCTGCAGTTCCTTCTGCCACGTAGGGGGACATAGTCACAGATCCTGGGGATTAGGATGTGGATATCTTTGGGGAGCCATTCTTCAGCCTACCACCATGGCCAAGGAAAACCTCATCGAGGAGCTATTTGATCCAGGTCCTGAAGGAGGTGAGGGAAGGAACCATGCAAATTGCTGGGGGGAAGCATGCTCTAAGCAGAGAGGAGAGTGGGTGGGTTTGGAACGTGACTGGAAAATTCGAAGAGCAGCGTGGAGGTCAATGTAGCTGGAGCAGAGAGATTAATGGAGACAAGCGGGGAGAGTAGGGTCAAAGAGGTGATGGGGGCTCTGTTATGTAGAGTCTCAGAGGCTGGTGTAGGAACTTGGCTTTTACTCTGAGTGTGACGGGTGTCCACAAACCTGCTGTTTGGGGGATTTGAGAGCTGCAAGTCTGTTATGTAGAGTCTCAGAGGCTGGTGTAGGAACTTGGCTTTTACTCTGAGTGTGACGGGGGTCCACAAACCTGCTGTTTGGGGGGTTTGAGAGCTGCAAATGGCAGGAGCATCTAACACCAACTCAGAGGGTGGTGAGTAGGAGAGTCCAGAGGAATGAAAATATAAGCTGAGATCTGCAGGCTTTCTGAATAAATTAGGATGCATTATGCCTTTACTGAGTGTTTTGTGACACCTATTACACTAAACACTTTCTACACAGATCTCATATAGGACTTGTGAAAATTGTTTACCCCCTACATAATTCCATAATGCCACAGACTCTGTCTTCAAGTAGGTAGAATTCTTGTTATTTTACAGAAGAGGAAACTGAGACTCATAAAGATTAGTATTAGGGCAAATAAATAAATGCGATGGAGCTGGAATTTGACCTTAGGTCTTTCCAACTCCTGAACCTAGACTCTTTGATCTACCATATGATTTAGCTGCCTCTTGGTTTCCAGTCAAACGGGAAATGGAGGGTCAGCCTAAGTGGCCACAGATACTTGGAAAAGAGTGAAACAGACCTGAGTCAAGAAACCTTGATTTTTTTTGTTTGTTTTGGAAATTTGAGTGCAAGGAGTGAATGAGGTTAAGGAAGTGGAAGCATCTGGAAGTAGAGCCACTGTTTTCATGTCCCATTTTCCTTCTTTAATTGGGATTCCAGGAAGGGAATGTGTCAAGGGCAGGCACATCTTTGTGGGCAATCTTGGCGAATAACACTGGAGAGAGTGCCAGATGCATTCATCTATCAAATCCTGACTTCATGCAAGGTACAGGGGGCTCACGATGGTACAGGACAGGGTCTCTGGTACCATGTTCTTATTGTTTGGGCAGAAGACAGATGATGCAGTCAGCAAATAAGAAAAAGGATTGACTCTGATTAAGTACTATAAAGGAGACAAAACAGGATGGTGTGATGTATAATAATCGAAGGGCAATTCGAATGGGGGGTCAAAGAAGGCCCCTCTGAGGAAGTGACCTTTTTTTGAGATCTGAAGGATGAGAAGGTACCAGCTATGGGAAAGGTAAGGAGGAAATGTTTCAGGCGAGGAACAGTGTGTGTGAAAGCTGTATGTCAGCGATGAGTTCAGCATGACTGAGAAATGAAAATTGGCCTCTGTGATTGGGGCTAAGTGAGAGA
>NW_007728313.1:236763-241876 GCF_000696425.1 Galeopterus variegatus
AAGTTGGGGGAGGCAGGGAGCTAGGGAAAGAAGAATTAGGAAATCCAGGTGGAATCTGGATTTAAATTTAGAAGGCAAAGGAAAAGAAAGCAAAGAAAATGAGTGGGATGAGAAGTGGGCTGGAGGAGGCTGAAGAGGTTGACCCATCAATATTGGAAGTGCTGACCAATGCTCTCGGCATTCAATATTTTTGGCAACAAATCACGTGTTTGCCAGAGTGAGGAATTCCACTCAGCTGCTTGAACCATGTCATGATCTCCATCCTTCTAGGAGTGAACATGATAATAAGGAAGGAGGACATTCCCCTCATTTTAAGGTCTTTGGAGAATGGAGAGTGATAAAGTCTTGCCTGGAAGATGCTTATGAACTTTCCAGAGGTGGGTTGGGGGAACTCTCCTGCACAGATGTGGACACTAAAGCAAGCAGATATCCAATGAGCTGAGTTCCCATTTGTTTTAAGATGAGGAACAGACTTGCTGGGGAAGCTGGGGAAGCATGGTGTTTACACCATGAGAAGAATATCAAACGGTGAACCTGAGTAGCAATTTGGGCTCTCCCAGCACTTTTTGTTTTTCATTAGAGGTGTTTTTCTTATATTTTAAAAACTCTTTATGGAAATGTAATATACACACAAAAACTACATTTGGTGTTTACACCATGAGAAGAATATCAAACGGTGAACCTGAGTAGCAATTTGGGCTCTCCCAAGCACTTTTTGTTTTTCATTAGAGGTGTTTTTCTTATATTTTAAAAACTCTTTATGGAAATGTAACATACACACAAAAACTACATTTACATAAGTGAGCAGCTCAATGAATGTTCACAAATGGAACACAACCATGTAACAATCATCCAGATCAAGAAATAAAATATTTTATGCCAAAACATTTTAAAATTTCAAAACCAGATACTAGAATGAACTGTTTCTTTGTGGTCTTTTATGTCAGTGCTGGAAATCAGGCACCAAATCCCACTTCAGCCAGCCACCCAAATGTCGTATGTTAAGAAAGCTGGTTTCCTGTACCCTCAAGTTTAGCCCCATGCTTCTCCCTGAATCTCACGTCTTTTGCCCATATTCTGTTCACCTGCCACTCATCTGACATGCCAGTATTCTCCAGTGGGACACTAGCATGGGAAATTCTTGGGTTCCTTCATTGACCAAGGACATATTTGCTTCTAGGTTCCCTCCTTAATCAACTTTATGCAAAACATGCATGTATTACCTTTCTCTTGTTCGAGGTAGCTAGAAGCATTGCAAAGAAGCTGGAGTTTTTGCTACAAGCCTTGGATTTTTAGGTCCAAGAAGATAGTCCAGGTTAAGAACTGACTGAATGAAGAATGGATCTTTAATTTATTTTTGGAGGGAGCCAAAGATTCCCTGGTGTGCCAAGGACTAGGGAACACTTTTGTAGTTTCTTCTTTTACTTTGAGATTTAAATATCCTAATAAGGTAGGCAGAATGGGGTACTATAGCATGCTGGTTGCTGTGGTCTGAATGTTTGTGTCCCTTCCAGATCCATATTTTGAAACCTAATCCCCAATGCAGCAGTATTAAGAGGTGAAGCCTTTAGGAGGTGATTAGGTCTTGAGGGCAGAGACCTCATGGATGAGATTAGTGCCCTTATAAAAGAGACCCAAGGAAGCTTGTTTGCCTTTCTACCATGTGAGGACACAGAAAGAAGTCACTATCTACAAAACAGAGAGTGAGACTTCACCAGACACCAAATCTGCTGGTGACTTGGCCTTGGACTTCCCATCCTCTAGAACCATGAGAAATAAATTTCTGCTATTTATAAGCTACCCAGTTACCTAGTTTATGTTTTTGTTTTTGTTTGTTTTTTTTGATATAGCATCCTGAACAGGCTAAGATAGCAGTGAAGAATAGGGCCCTGGAATCAGCCAGACCTGGGTTCAAATTCTACCTCTGGCTTTTGCCAGGTGTGTGACTTTGACAAGAGACTTAACCCCTTTGAGCCTCAGTTTTCCTCACATGTAGAATGGAGATCACAAGAGGTACCATCTCAAAGGACAGTTATGAAGATTAAATAAGTTCTTACATCTAAAGTGTCTGACAGTATTTTTATTACCACCAGAATAATAATTATTATCATTAAAGGAATAATAATTGCCATTAGAACAATATTAAAAATATTATTGTTGTTATTACTATAGCCATTTGGCAGGTGATGAAACTGAGGCCCAGATTAAGTGACTTGTCCAAGGCCACAGGACAACCTGCCCTGACTCCTAAGCCTTTTCACTCAGTACATCCCCCCATTAGCACACGCGGGCCCCTTTCCCAGCCCACCTGGTCACTGAGGGCAACTCTGCTGAAGCAACAGGGGCAGCTGCCAGTCTGAAAAGGAGGACTGGGCAGCCCTCTGTGCTGAGCATCATTTAATCAGATGACCTCTAAAGCTGGCTTTTCCAGCCAACCTTCCAGCCTCCAGAAGAGCAGCATTAAGGAGTTAATGAGGCTTGGCAGAGGCACTGGGCCATCTGCTCTTAATTACCCAAAGTGCATGAGGCTTAGGGCAGGTTGATGTGGGGGTGGCCAGCGCAGTCAGAGTGGTCGACTTGGTTTCCATCTCTCCACCACTTGCCTTGGTGTCTCCCAGCCACCCTGAATTCCCTAGTCACTCACTTCACTTTCTCCCCTGATACTCCCACCTCTGAGGTTGAAAAGCAGAAGTTAGAAGCTTGTGTCTAGGAGCTCCAAGTGAGCAGAGGCAGAGACAGAGAGCAGGAAAACTGGGGTGTCCTAGGTCCAGTTCTCCGAGGTAGAGCGTGAGATGAGGATTCTTGGGCAAGTGATTTATTAGCGAAGTGCTCTCTGGAGAAAGGGAGAGGCAGAGACAGAGAGCAGGAAAACTGGGGTGTCCTAGGTCCAGTTCTCCGAGGTAGAGCCTGAGATGGGGATTCTTGGGCGAGTGATTTATTAGCGAAGTGCTCTCTGGAGAAAGGAGAAAGGGGAAGCAGGATGCGACAGAAGGAGCTAAGCAAGGATGGAGATGAACTTCACACTGATCCCGGGAGCTCTGGAGCATGAACACAGCACAGGGCCGTCCCACCCTGATGCATGGGTGAAGCAGGTCTCTGCAGGGGCATGTGCCAGGGAGAGTTGCTCTCAGCCAACACTGGAAGCAGTTGGGGAGGAATGCACCATCCACAACAAAAATCTGGGTGGGGTACCAAGAAGAGAGGGGCCAGGTAGAGAAGCAGACCCTTGAACAAGAATCCCCTTTGGAAAGAAGCCAAGCCTGTTCCCTACTTTCATCCTGGCAGGAAGCTGGGATATGTCCTCTCAAACCCTGTTCCACCTAAAGTCCTTCCTGCTCTTCCTCAGAGGCAGAGGCACTAGCTGGTTAAGAGAATGGATTTTGCACTCAAAAGTGGGTTTGAATCTTAGCTCTCCCACCCACCAGCTGCTGGATATTGGGAAGGAATCCTGACCTTGATGAGCCTAGTCTCCTTGTCTGTAAAATGGGAGTAATAGTTCTCTCTACGTTTTAGAACTATCTGTGAAGATTTTATGAGATGGGGCACATAAAGTTCTCAGAAGACTTCCTGGTACTTACTAAATGCTTAGTTCATGGGAGCTGGGGGAGGGATGGTGACCCTTTTTCCTTTCCTTCCTTCCTCTTCTTCTTCCTTCTCCACGCTTCATCTCCCCCTCCTCTTCTTGCCTCTTCATCCTTCCTCCTGCATCTCCCTCCTCTTTCCTCCTCATCTTTCTTTTTCTCTTTCCTTCTCTTCTCTTCTCCCTCCTATGATTATTATGAGTGGTGTTGCTATTCCCTGGCAAGCCAATGGATTTGGTTTACAGTGAGGCACAGTTCAGCTTAAGGGAGGACCCCAAACACATTCCCAGGTTGATGTCATGCTATTTCTGAAACAATCATACAAAAATCCATGTTTGTGTGTGCTGTCCGTGTGTGTACATGAAACTCTTCCCAACAGGTGTGCCTGTCCTTCCCTGGAACTCATCAACAAGAGCCGTAGTGAAGTAGAAGATACAAAGTCAGGCTGCACAGGATTCATGTGCCAGCTCTGCCTCCTACAAGCTGCGTGGCCTTGGGTAAGTTACTCAGCCTCTCTGAGACTCAGATTTCTTATTCATAAAATACCCAACTTGTACTGATGCTAGGAAGATTAAATAAGGTGATGCCTTGTGCCCAGGCCATATGCACCATGGGGATTCGCAGTCTGGACTTGTCTGGTGTTCTGGCACATAGTAGGTGCTTGGAAGTTGGTTTCTTTGCTCATATTAAATGCTGGTGGGTTTGGATATGAATTGAGTTCAGTTACTTCTGTCTTGCACTGTGGAATATTTTGTTTATCTCTGGTTCCACTTAGCCACAGCTTCAGATGCCTTAGATGTTGTGACCATGGAGGCGGGATCTTTGCTATGTTGGTTCTGACCAAGGCTCTGACACCAGGAAGACTTGGGTTCAAAGCCTTGCTCTGCCACTTTGTGAGCTGTGTGTGTAATCTTTCTGATCTGTGTCTTCATCTGTAAAATGGAGCCATTAATATGTCCCTGTAAGCATCATTGTGCAGATTATATTAGATAATGCAGTTTAGCTCAGAGTCTACGCCATAATGAAAGAACAACAAGCCATGTCGTTAATGAGATGGAGGAAAGCAACATCTTTGTAGCTGTCCGCTGAAAACACCCAGACCTTTTTACTGATTCTACATAGTTAACAGAACTGGCAGAGCTGCCATGGCCACCTCTGTTCCACTGCTCCAGGCTGGATTCATTTGCACCCTTAGATCTTGGCTCACAGTCCAGATGCCTGGTGCATGCTGGGGGGGTGTAAAGATGAAGCTAATTATAAAGGAGTGAGAGTTGCATGTCTCTGTGATCATGGCAGGGTTTGATGCCTGGGATCCCTGTGGTCTGATGGAGATGGTGTTTGCAGATGAATGTCGGATTTGTAAGTAGAGTGCCGGGAACCTCGGCCAGTATTGCAGCTTGATTGTAAATTCATCGCAGAGCTCCTAGCTGCTGTTCTGCAAGTGGCATCCCTCCCCTCTCCCTGGCAGGAGCTGAGGTTGTCATTAGTGCTCTTTACCAAATATTTCCAACTTTCTGATTTCCAGTGCTCTG
>NW_007728313.1:242604-245440 GCF_000696425.1 Galeopterus variegatus
AAAAAAATGAAAGAAGGACCTTTGAACCACTAGATCTGAGTTTGACCCTGACTTTACTGTGTGTCAGCTGTGTGAACATTAGAAATCCACTTAGCCTTTGTCATCCTCAATTTTCTCATTTTTGGAATGGGAATGATACTGCCTGCAGTGTTACTGTAGGATTTATTTAGAGAATGGGAAAGTTTCTGGCTTATAGTAGGCACCCAACACATGCCAGCTAACAAAATCTTTTGCTTTGAATAGAGAAGGGATGGAGGGAAGTAGACTGAGCCTGTGTCAGCACTTCTTTCTGCAAGAAGGATTGGGGTAGGAAAGAATGTATAAGTGGCATTGATGTGGGAAGGGGACCCAAGTGAGGCGCAGTCCCAAAAGCAAGGAGTTGGGGAAGGCAGGGATGGATAAGGCAAGGGGTAGGCAGATCTCTCTCTCTTCAGAGTCCAAGAGAGCTAATTCAAATGACACAAAACATCCCCAAATATTTGAGCTGAAGCCATAGCTAGTACACTTTTAATTATCCTGCCAATAAAGATTCCTGGGCAGAACGGTCTTCGATGCACAGTAATGTTTTGCAATGTTTTTAGTAATTGGGTTAAGATAATTTATTAGAGTACCAACTGGATGTGTTTCAATAATTGCTAAGACTAGAATATTAGCCTTTCCTCCCTGAATGCAAATCACTCCCCAATGGGCCAAAGCATTGGAGAATATTGTTCTGAATATGCAAATCACTTTGAGACCAATTCCAAGTGCTGACCATAGCACCTATGTGAGCATTTATTTTAAATTGCACTTGGAAACTCCCTGAACTTTGAGTTCTGTGTTGAGGGCTTGTTTTGTTCATGAGGTCACAAGCTGAGGTGGGTTGACCTACTACTGTTTCTGTTAAAATTTGAGGAAACCTGTGTGCAGATGGGAGGTGAGGAGGGTCAGCAAAGGCCCTGCCGAGGTCACTAGCAGCATGAAAGACATAGTTAATGGCTAAAACAGATTTTCTCTCATGTCTATTTTCTCTACTAAGCTTGTTGCAGGAGGAGGAGGTAGCAATCTAATTCTATTTAAGAAAAAGAATTAGCAGAAGTATTAACAGAGGAATTGAGAGGATGAGTAAGTCTTGCCAGTGGGAGGGAGCATGTACTTGCAATCGAGATTTAAAGGTAATAAGCTTCCTAAGGTTAATTTTGTTTATCTGGCAATAACAGCATCAGGAGAAAGAACTCACTTAAGAGGAGCTTTGCATTGTTAAGAAATAACAATAGCAGTGGGAGTTGCATGTATGCACTGCTTACAGTGCCAGACATGGTCCCAAGCACACTGCATCTATCTAATTCCTTTAATCCTCGCATCAACCCAGTGAGGGGAGGTGGTATTATCTCCATGACGAAGCTGAGTCTTGGAGGGATGAAGATGTTGTTTGGCTAACGTCTCCCTCCTTATAAATGGTGGAGGCAGGATCTGAACGAATAACTTGGAATCCTGANTGTGTGTGTGTGTGTGTGTGTAGTGGGCAGGGGATACTGAGAGAGACATGGCATATTACATACAGAAAGTTAGATGTCTGTTAATCCTTATCTTAGTGTTGTTCATAATTGCAAAATTCTGCAAAAAATCTTTTAAAAGAATGAAGTAGATTCAAATGTATGATATGAAATAGTCTCCCAAATATGCTTGAGATGAAAAAACAAAGTAGTGACCAGTACAGAAAAGGGGTTGGCAAACTTTTTCTTAAAAGGCCATGTGGTAACTATTTGAAGCTTGTGGTCTGTAAGGTTTCTGCTCTTGTCAAGTGAAAGCAACCATAGATAATACATGAAGGAATGGAGGCATAGCTATGTTCCAATAAAACTTTATTTATACNAAAAGTTGCAGATCTAGAAAAATACAGACAGTCCTTAGCTTCCTCATTTATAACATGGGGAAGATAATTATACTGTCTTCAAAGGGGCTCAATGCTGCACTCGACACATCATAAGTGCTTAGATATTTGGTGTGAATATCTCTTGTATGAGATAATAATAATTAGGATTTTCTGAGTAAATAAGAAATACAAAAGACCAGTAAATGGTCACCACATTTGGAAAGTAGTTGAACATACATCTCCAAAGAGTAAATAAATCTTTCCCAACACAGGAAAAAAAAAATTAAGGCACAATACTCAACTGTGGAACCACAAGAAAGGAATGAGAGTCCCCATATCCCTGTGTTAATTGCAAAGTGGCCAGAATCTGGTCTTTGTTCTTCTCCATCTAGATCTCTTTGTGCTACGTGGTTGTAGATATGTTTGTGGAAGATGATGAAAAAGACAAGAATGGGGTTACTGTGCAGAAGCACTGGTCTCACCATCACACTGGGTGTTGACAGCACCTCTTGTTATGCCCACAACTGTGCAAAATAGGTAAGGGGGAGGGTATGATACCCATTGTACGGGTGAATAAGGAGGTTTAAAGAGGAAAAGGGACCTTCTCATGACCACAGAGTGACAAAGTGGTAGAGCAGAGGCTCAAACCTAAGCCTTCTGACTTTGGGTCCTTTGAACTTTCCATTCTTCCCAAGAATCTTAGTGGAGGGTATTGGGTCCTACATTGGCAGCTGGCCTGTTGGAATTGCCCCCATTCCATCACTACCCCCATAGTCACCATCACCACCAGCATTACCAGGGTCACCACCATCACAGTCAAGGTAGTTTTAAAAGTATCCTCCTCCAAATAACTTTTACATTAGTCGAGAAGCTTTTTGCTAATCCCATCAACTTCCCCAAGTAGAGAAGGATAGTCTACATAACAGAAGCAGTTATAGCTTCCCCCAAAGTTTCCTAATGGATAATAAATTATGAAGAGAA
>NW_007728313.1:245750-246298 GCF_000696425.1 Galeopterus variegatus
TAACAGAAGCAGTTATAGCTTCCCCCAAAGTTTCCTAATGGATAATAAATTATGAAGAGAACATTCTTTGCTATGTAATTAATGGAAATTTACCATTTTCAAGCTTCCTCTGGGGAATTTTCCATGTCAAATGAATTTGTCGATGGGACCCGAGAGGGAGGATGTCACAACTGTTCCAGTGTGTACTTCTTCATTAGGCGGCTGCTGGAGGTTAAATTTTCAGTCACGTCTTCTGATGGCTTTGATCTCTGATGACAGTGTTAACTCTATTTGTTCCTTGGTATCACTCTGGTATTTTAAAATAGTCTTTTAAGATAGTCTTGCTAATTATTTTGCTGGAAGTTTAATTAAATCTTGTCACAGAGGAATATGCTATCTTGGGGAATAGCTGCTAAACATAAGTCAAATTGCTAAGAAAAGGGAAGGCAGAGTAGACAGATATGCATACAAAGAATGGTGCAGAAGATAGATTTCCATCCTAAAGGACACAGAGTTTTCTGAAGTTCAAATCTCTGTTTCAACTATGTTCAACTTTTGGAGGGGATTCT
>NW_007728313.1:246868-249990 GCF_000696425.1 Galeopterus variegatus
GTTGCGATCCGTTGCCGGTCACGAAAAAAGACAAAAAGAAAAAAATAAAAATAAAAAATAAAAACTCTTTTTCTTCCCCCCTGCCCCCCCACAGCCATTTAAAAATGTAAAAATTATTCGTGGCTTGCTGCCCGTACCCCAAACAAACAAAACAGGAGACAGAATTAAAAGTAAGGTCTCAAAGGCTTATTTGTACACCCATGCTAATGGCAGCATTATTCATGTTGAATGAACTCAAGTGTCCATTGAGAGAGAAATGGATAAGCAAAATGTAGTATATCCTTATGATGGAATATTATTCAGCTTTAAAAAGGAAGGAAACCCTATCATATGCTACAACATGAATGAAGCTTGAGGACATTATGTAAGTGAAATAAGCCAGACACAAAAGGACCAATACTGTATGATTCCACTTATATGAGGTACTTATGGTGGGCAAATTCATAAAGGTAGAAAGTGGAATGGTGGTTTCCAGGGCCTGGGAAGAGAAGGAACAGGCAGTTATTGTTTAATGAGTATAGAGATTTGATTTTACAAGGTGAAAAGAGTTGTGGATATGGATGGCGGTGATGGTTGTACAAAAGTGTATTTAATACCACTGAAATGTACACTAAAAATGGCTAAGATGATAAATGATATGTTATGTGTATTTTGACACAATTTTTAAAATTGGAAAATGATACACACACACACAACAAAAAAAAACAGGAGGCAGGCTGGATCTGTACAGAGGACATAGTTTTCAAACCTTTGGTATAGAACACGAGCTATTTGTGTACAAATACACACACACACACACACACACAAATACTCTACACACAGCACATGTGATGGGTATAATATTTTCAAAATCCCTGCGGGTGATTAGTTATTCCCCTAGAAGCCAGTTTCTTTCTTCACGGCACTCCTCGGGTTATAAAAGCTAAGCCATGAGGCTCATTGTCTTAGGGAAGGCGAGGGCTGTGCGGAATGGAACAGAGATCACCATCCAACCTTGAGTCTCAAAGATGACTAATTTTTTTCTCTCCAAGAAATGGTAAGACAATTATCCTCAAAGCTGAACTTTCTTAAGAAATTTGTGCATGTGTTTGCTCCTTTTTAAAAAAATAAACTCCAAAAGTCCTTTCAACACACCAAGGTGCACACCTGGCCAACTCAGACCATAGAGTTTCATGACAGATCATTGTGTCCAGCTCCTGGAGGTGCTGGAGGGAGCCTCTCTAGTCCTCAGAGGAGCGGTAGACGAGGCTGGAAGGAGAAAGACAAAGGCTTGTGTAGGTGGGTCTTGACTGCCCTGTCCATGATGATAAGCCAGAAGTGGTGTTAGAGACTGGCCGGTGAGTCTGGAGGCCTTCCAGAGCATGGTGGGGCACTTTGCTAATTTTCTACAGTGCAGAGTGAATATTTTCTCATCCTGTCCTTTGAACCCACTTTCAGTTTCTCTGCAGCCTGTGTCCCTGCAAGGCTATGTGGAGAGGCTGAGAGAACCTGTAGACCACCATTGAGGTCAGAGCAAGGAGGATTCAGAGGGCATGGACTTTGTAGCCAGATGCAAGTGGCCAGAACCACAGAATTCAACAGGGAATCCTAATACAATACTCTAAATGTCAAAAGAGACAGCAGGGACAGACCAGTTGGGCCATACTGTTGCAGACAGTAGAAGAGTCCCAAGAGATTTCTGGTAGACCTGAGGCTTCCTTCTGCACCACTAAGGACACAAACACTTTTTCCTATACCTATGTGACATCTTGTGGAAGAGAGAAACTGTCCTGGCATAGAGTTCAAATCTTATATATGATAGAATGTTTATCCTAAAGAGTCTAATATATCAGTGTTTGAATTTTAGATATGATTGAATATTTATCCTGTAAGAGTCTATATATCAGGGAATATAAAGTTTGCTGCATTTTTTAACACACAAATTGTAGTGGGTGAAGTTTGATCCTGCTACATGTAATGCTTATATACGCAGGCCCCATCTCTGGAAGTATAAACAAGAAACATGATTGTTTCTCCCCTCCGGGGAGGGATCCTGAGGGTTGGGAGGTGAGAGAGAGATTTACTGTTTACTCTTGTATTTCATCTAGAGGCGATTGTTGCAGTCTGAGCAAGAGGTGGTGGTCTTTTACGTCATGATTTGAAGCCGGGAATTAATTCTGTATGGGACAGGGAACTGATGAAGGGCATAAACAGAGCAGTGTGGCAGTTAGATTTGAATATTATATGCATTGCCCTGGCTCTAGTCTAGAAAAGAGGGTGGCATGGGTAAGACTGGAGGCAGAAAGATCTTTTGAGAGGCTGTTGGCATAATCTGGGAGAGAGAAGGTGAGGGCTGCAAACAGGGCGGTGACAGTGACATTGACAAGGAGGGGAGAGAGATGTGAGAGATAATTAGGAATAAGTTCAGGTCCACATAGAGAGGACAAAGCAGGGTCAAAGAAACAGAGGAGGCATCTCAGGAACCATAAATGGAGAAACTAATAGAATGCAAAGAGCAAAATCATCCTGATGCAACTCCATCTCTTCTATTGCCTGGTGTAGTGCCCCTCTCTCACAATGAAAGTAGTTCCCATCTTGACTGCATCTCTTGAAAATGCTAAAAAGGGAGTATGTACAGAATGTACAGATCAATTATCCAATATCTCTTTTTCCCTCCTCTCTCCCCACCTTTCCCACCCATGTAGCATGCCATGGCAGTCACTCCAATTCCTCATGTTTCTTCCAAACCTTCCCCTCCCATCTTTTCTATTATAAAATCTAGTCAGCTCTTCTCTTCTATGCTCCCCTCCCNCCCGGGTGCTTGAGCAAAAAGAAACAAAAAGCAAAACCCCCCAAACAGAATGGAACAACAAAAAATCCCCAAACAGAACACAACAAAATCTTTCTTCTTTTTTTTTTTTCCTTTTTGTCTTTTTTCATGGCCGGCAACGGATCGCCACCCTCAGTGTCACGCCCGTACCGGACCGGGACCGGCAACGGGATTGCAACCCTCAGTGTTGCGCCCACACCTCGCTCAGCCAGTGAGCGGGAACCAGTCTGTATGTGGGATCTGAACCCTCGGCGGGAGCACCACCGCGCTCCCAAGCGGCGCACCGTAGCAGGGCGCCACCGGGCCGGCCCGG
>NW_007728313.1:250672-252328 GCF_000696425.1 Galeopterus variegatus
CTAAACCTCTGCAACCTCGTGTGAAAGGATGATAATAATAGTACTTCTTTCACTGGGTTGTTGTGAGGCTTAAACGAGATGATACTTACAATGCTCAGCACAGTGCTTGGCATGTAATAAACACTGATTAAATGTTAGCAATAAAAATACTCATCAATACTGATTAACACAAAAAATGCCCGGGTGCTTGAGCAAAAAGAAACAAAAAGCAAAACCCCCCAAACAGAATGGAACAACAAAAAATCCCCAAACAGAACACAACAAAATCTTTCTTCTTTTTTTTTTTTCCTTTTTGTCTTTTTTCATGGCCGGCAACGGATCGCCACCCTCAGTGTCACGCCCGTACCGGACCGGGACCGGCAACGGGATCGCAACCCTCAGTGTTGCGCCCACACCTCGCTCAGCCAGTGAGCGGGAACCAGTCTGTATGTGGGATCTGAACCCTCGGCGGGAGCACCACCGCGCTCCCAAGCGGCGCACTGTAGCAGTGCGCCACTGGGCCGGCCCGGCCCCCAAAAACCTTCTTAGAATGTAGAGAAGGAAAAGATTTTGAGTACTCAAACGCTTACGTGATGTATTTTTTTTCTTTAAAAAATATCATAAGGAGACTCTCTCTGTATTAGATATCTATTGCAGCATAACAAATGATTCCAAAACTTAGCAGTTTTAAAAAACACAGTGTCTGTGAGTGGGAATCTGAGAACAGCTTAGCTGGATCCAGTACTTCAAGATCTCTCATAGGCTACAGTTAAGGTGTCAGCTGAGGCCTTTGATGTCTCAAGGTTCCAGTGGGGCAGTATCTGCTTCCAAGCCCACTCCATGTGTTTTGGTAGGGTTTAGCTCCTCATGAGGTGTCAAACTGAGGCCCTCTGTTCCTTGCTGTCTGTTGGCCGGAGGCTGCCCTTGGTCCTTGCAATGAGCTTCTCTGCATCAGAACAAGCATGTGGAAAGAGCCAGAGAGTGGCTGCAGGATGCAGATCAGTTGTTTGTAAACTAATGCTGTATACGGCATGTTTATGTCTCCCCAAAATTCATATGTTCAAATCCTTACCTCCAAGGTCATGGTATTAGGAGATGGGGTCTTTAGGAGGTGATTAGGTCATGAGGGCAGAGCCCTCGTGAATGGGATTAGGATTCTTCTAAAACATGCCCCAGACAAAGTAAGTTGGTATAGTCATTATTGAAAATGGTATAGAAGTTTTTCAAAAAACTAAAAATAGAACTATCATGTGATCCAGTGATCCGACTGATGGGTATTTATCTGAAGGAAAGGAAATTAGCATACCAAAGAGATATTTGCACCCCCTTGTTTATTGCAGCAATATTCACAATAGCCAAGATACAGAATCAACCTAGGTGTCCACAGACAGATGAATGGATAAAGAAAATGTGGTATATATATATATAACGGAATACTACTCAGCCATAAAAAAGAATGAAATCCTATCATTTGGGCAAAACAGCTGAGCCTGGAAGACATTATGTTAAGTGAAATAAGGCAGGCACAGAAAGATTAATATGGCATATTCTCACTCATATGTGAAAGCTTAAAAAAAAAAGTTGAACTTTTAGAAGTAGAGAGTAGAATTGTGGTTACTAGAGGCTGGGTAGGGGAGAAGGGAAGGGGGATAGGGAGAGGTTGGTTAATGGACACAA
>NW_007728313.1:253104-257016 GCF_000696425.1 Galeopterus variegatus
ATTGAAATGCAACTCTTTACCCTATAAATATGTCCAATCAATATGTGTCAGTTAAAAAATAAATTTATTTTTATAAAAATGCCCCAGAGAGCTCCCTTGCCCCTTCTGCCACTTGAGGACACAGCAAGAAGATGCTATCTATGAACCAGGATGTGGGAGTTCACCAGATGCTGAATCTGCCAGCATCTTAATCTTGGACTTTCCAGCTTCCAGAACTGTGAAAAATATTTCTGTCATTTATAAGCCACCAGTCTATGGTATTCTGTTATGTAGCATCCTGCATGGACTAAGACACTAATAATAGACATGACATCCCACCAATTCTGCCATATTCTGGATTTTATTTTTACTTGATAACTTTTATTTATTTATAATTGGTTATGAATATTCATGAGATATAAAGCTGATTGTCACCCCTCATGACCACAATGTGAGGGCCAGGTTCATACAGGCAGCATACACATTACTGCAAATTGCATTTGTACCCCATGTCCCCCACCCAATTATCGCCAACCTCCCTCTCCCTCCTCATTTCCCCCCAACTCCACTTTGTAGCCCAAGGAATTTTTTCTCCCTTTGCAAGTCCAGCACACTACTGTGGTCTTTCCTTCCTTCTTTCTCTCTTAGCTCTCACATATGAGTGAGCACATGCAGTATTTATCCCTCTGTGCTTTGCTTATTTCACTCGACGTAAGTTTCTCCAGGCTCATCCATGTTGTTGCAGATGGGAGTATTTCATTCTTTTTTATGGAAGAGTAGTATTCCATGGTGTATATATATATACCACAGTTTCCTTATCCAACCATCCATCAATGGACATTTAGGTTGGTTCCATGTCTTGGCTATTGTAAACAGAGCTGTGATGAACATGGGAGTTCAGGTATCCCTTCGACATGATGATTTCCGTTCTTCTGGGTATAAACCCAGAACTGGGATTGCTGGATCGTATGGAAGATCTATCTGTAGTTGTTTGAGAAACCTTCATATTGTTTTCCATAGTGGTTGTACTAATTTACAGTCCCACCAACAGTGCAGGAGTGTTTTCTTCTCTCCACACCCTCACCAGCATTTGTTATTCACCATCTTTTTGATTATAGTCAGTCTAACTTGGATGAGGTAGTATCTCAGTGTAGTTTTAATTTGCATTTCCCTGATGACTAGGGATGTTGAGCATTTCTTCATGTACCTATTGGCTGCTTGTATGTCTTCCTTTGAAAAATGTCTATTCAGATCCTTTGCCCATTTTTAATTGGGTTATTTATTTATTTTTTACTGTATAATTGCTTGAGTTCCTTGTATATTATGGATATTAATCCCTTGTTGGATGCATAGTTAGCAAAAATTTTCTCCCACCCTGTAGGTTGTCATTTCACTATGTTGATTTTTTCCTTTGCTGTGCAGAAGCTTTTTAGTTTGATATAGTCCCATTTTTTTTTTTCTTTTGCTGCTTGTGCTTTCAGGCTCATGTTCATAAAGTCTGTGCCCAGACCTAGTTGCTGAAGTGTTTCACCTATATTTTCCCTTAGAAATGCTATAGTTTCAGGTCTTAAACTTAAGTCTTTAATCCATTTTGAGTTGATTTTAGTGTATGGTGAGAGGTGCATATCTAGTTTCATTCTTCTGCATATGGATATCCAGTTTTCCCACCAGCACTTGTTGAAGAGGCAATCATTTCCCCAATGTAGATTTTTGTTGCCTTTGTCCTATATCAGATGGCTGTAAGCCTGAGGGGTGATTTCAGGGTTCTTAATTCTACTCCACTGGTCTGAATGTCAATTTTTATACCAGTACCATGCTCATATTCTGTTTTTTAGAAGCAAATCATATGATCTGGCCTATACACCGTGGGAGATTGAGGGTGGGGATTTCACATGGGCAAGATGACCAGGAGGTAGGGATCACTGAGGGGGCTGTGTCAGAAGCTGCCCACCACACTCCCCCAATCCTTTCCCCTGTGTTCCATTCTTTAATCCTATCTTTTAGGATCTGTACCCCAGATCCTACTTCATTTGATCACTAATTGAATATTACCATCAGATTCCAGGAGCGTCCCCATCATAAGTCTCCCAGGTGCCTAAAGATAACCTGTCTCCTCTGTCACTTTGCATGCAACCTGTTTGTGGTCAGGAAAATGTATGTCTTGCTATAGAGACCATGAATCCACCAGGAAAAAGGAGTTCCAAGTACATATTTAGAGCTGGGCTAAAGTCAGGTCTTCCAGATGTGTCCCTCAGTCTTCTAGTCAGACAACAGTACAGCTTAGGTATGGTTTGGGGGAACCAAGTAGAAAGAGAGATAAACCAAGGCAGGAGGACTGTAGCATTCTAACAAGGAGAAAACAACAACTAAAAACCTACCACTCCTCTAGTTCTTCTTCTAATAAGATTAATTAGAAATGCATTAGGCTACAAGTAAT
This sequence comes from Galeopterus variegatus, assembly GCF_000696425.1. Classification (NCBI taxonomy): domain Eukaryota; kingdom Metazoa; phylum Chordata; class Mammalia; order Dermoptera; family Cynocephalidae; genus Galeopterus; species Galeopterus variegatus. Next base: position 255,521 of record NW_007728313.1, read on the forward strand.
AGAAAAATCCAAATAAGATTTAGAAAGGATTTCCCCCCACACATGTCAAAAGTCTTGAGGTGTGTTGGTTCTGTTGGTCCAATGGCTCAGCAATGACAGGCCCGAACGTCTTGTTATTTTTGTAACATTTTCCTCATGACCACAGAATGGCTGCTGTGCTCCTTACATCACATCTGCATTCAAGACAGGAAGAAAGAAGCAGAGATGGCTCTAGCTGCACTGTTCCCTTTATCAGGAGAGCAAAAGTATTTATCAGAACTACTCTCTCCCTTGCCCCCTCCTACACATTCACTTAAAATTTCTTTAGATAGGGCCACACCTGGCTGAAAGGGGATATGAGACAGTGCGTACTTAACTTTTCCTGTCTACCACAGTTGAAAGTGGCAAGAGGGGGCAGGATTGAGATGGCTGCTGGGTAGCCAAACAGTAATGCCAATACAAATGTTATTAGTAATTATAATATAGTCAAGTCCTAAAAGTAATGATAGCTAATGATTCTAGAATAACACTAAAGAGTCAGGATTTGAATCCATGTCTGTTTATTGCCCAGAGTCTGACCTCTTAATCATGACACACTTGCTGAAGTCTCCTGAGTGGCTCCTGCATGTCGGGGCCTGTGTTGGAGGGTGGTGGCATGAGAATTCCCGTGCATTAAGTGGCATCATAGCACCCGAGGTGGGGCAGGGAGGCTGTCTTGCAAGGATGAAATGAGATCATGATTAGCAAATGCTCATCAAGTCATCATTTGCCAGCTCAATTGTGGTCACTTCTTTTTTCTAATTTTTTTTTTAATTTTATATTTTTTAGATTTTAGATTTTTATTTTTAAAAAAGCTTTCAGGAGGTACAATGTACATATTATAAAATTCACCCACGTTAAGTGCACAATTCAATGAATTTTAGTAAATTTACAGAGTTGTGCAACCATCACCACAACCCAACTTTAGAACATTTTCATCACCCTGAAAAGATCTCTTGTACTTATTTGTAGTTGCTGCTATTCCCACTCCCCGTCCCCAAAACTACTGATCTAATTTATGTATAATAGATTTAGCTTTTTTGATATTTCCTCTGAAATTATACAATATGTGTTGTTTGGCATCTGGCATCTTTTGCTTTGCATATTTTTGAGTTACATCCATGTTGTAGCATATTTTGGTGTTTCATTCCATTTTATTGCTGAATTTTATTTCATTGTATAGATATTGTTTAGTTTTTGTTTATCAATTTTGTTTATTCACCAATTGATGGATGTTTGGATTGTTTCTGGTTTGGGGTTATTGTGAATAATGCTGCTACTTGTGTGAACAGTCACCTACAAGTCATTTGCGGGCCTATGTTTTCACGTCTCTTGTGTGGGTACCAGGGAATAGTATTGCTGGGTCCTTGCTACATATGGAAAATTTATGTTTAACATTTTAAGAAGCTGCTAAACTATTTTTTTTAGTATCATTACTTATTTTATTTATTTATTTATTCTCCGATATACATTGTGGT
>NW_007728313.1:258223-265788 GCF_000696425.1 Galeopterus variegatus
ATACCATTTTCCATAGAGGCTATTTTCTAAAGTGGCTATACCATTTTGCATTTTATATGTAGCAATGTATGGGGGTTCTCATTTCTGATTTCATCTTATTACTGAAGGTAGTTTAGAGAAGTAGTTAAAAGCCCAGCTCTAGCTTCTTGCAGCCTGGGTTTTGGTCTCTTCTTTGCCACTTATGACTTATGTGGCTTTGTACAAACTATTTTGGCCTCAGTTTTTTGCTTTGTACAGTGGAAATAATAATAACACCTACTTTGTATGGCGGTAGGAAGAAGTAATTCAGATTGCTGGCCCGGTGTCTATCATATAGCAATTTCTGTATTAGCTTTTATTGCTATGAGTAAATCTTGTATGTGTTTATTTGTTTTTTGGTTTTGAAAAAATTTATTTTACCTGTTGTAAGGTAAAAACATCAATATTTGAGTTTGATAACTTAGTACCACTTGCTCCATTTGGGGAGCAATTTGGTGCAAGCTTCTAGTCTTGAGAGCATAAAAGCTGAGGGGCTGGTTGGAATCTCTCTGGAAATAAAGTAGATAGCTTCATGTCTGACCCCCACCCCAACTGCTCCACTGCTCCAGCCACATACCATGACTTTCTTCTGCTTTTCTGATTTTAGGGCCAGGGCTCCCTGGGTGCTGTGTTCTGTTCCCCTGAAGCTGGTTTTCCCAGTTCAGTTTTCTGCCCTTTCCCAGGTGGTAACACAGGGAGCCATCTGCCTTTCATGGTCTCTGTGCATCTTTGACCCAGGCACGACCCTCTCAATCACTCAGGAGATGCCATTGTACCTGAGTGCAGAAGTCATTTCTGTGCTAGATGATAGTTAGAAAGTGATTGTACTGTAGTTCCTGAAACATAAAATGTGCTCTGCAACTTATGAGAAAGAGGGCATCATGAGGCCTGAGCCATTTGGAATAACAGAACACGGCATGACACGTGAGCCCGTGGAAGCGCACGGCTTTCAATTAAAGCAAACAAACAAAAAAGCAAAGAGAAAAGTCACAGGAAAATGCAATTTGCAAGTTCAACGTTTGTTTTGAATGTCTACATTGTTCCAAACAACATCTTGTAATGAGGGCACAATTTCCTCTTTCTGTCTCTTTCCCCCTCCTTTCCTCCCTCTTTCTTTCTATTTTTGTGGAAGGGGTTTGGGGGGTGGCGAGTGGTGAGATACCTGTCTGGGAGTCCAATTGATGATGGTCTAACTAAGCTCTGGCTCAGCTGGAAGTCTCAGCTGGTCTCCAGGGTGAAAACAGTCACCCCAAAGCCGAGCAGTATTGCTGGATCTCTCTCCTTTTTAAAGGTTTTCTGCTTTGCTGTTTTCAAGAGACTCAGTGAATCCCACCTTTGGTCAAACCTGAGAAAGTCAGGGCTGAGTTCAGCCCCTAAGATGGCCCTGCTGGGTAGAGGCAGAGCTGGGGAATGACCTGGTGACTCAGAGCACAGTCATTATACTGTATTGTCCTTAAGTGTGTATGGCAAATGTGTTCACTTATTCCATAGAATGAGTCCAGTTATTCTCAACTAAACTTTTTGTCATCACACAGTTCCCAAGTTAAAGTTTTGCTATATGACTTCTGAATTGGGTGGATACTGTCGAGGTTTAAAGCGAAGACTGCGGTACCCAGAATGTGGGAGGCAGGTAAGCACCAATACTCAGAGTGTTTCTGAGTCTTTCTTCTTCATGAGCTTCACCCGGAAGATTAACACAATCCAGATTCTTCCCAGGCTTCTCTTTAGAATATTCTGATTTATTAGGTCTAGTCAGAGGCTTAGGGATCTATTTTAACATATTCATTAGTCGATTCTTAAGATCAATAAAGGCTGAAGAACACTCATGTAGAGCCATGAGCTCATATTTTAGGATCATCCAAGTAGATTGTTAAAAGCAAATTCCTGAGCCTGTGACCAGGTCTTTGCTATAGACAGAATGTTTATGTGCCTCCCCCCACCCCAAATTCAAATGCTGAAACCTAGTCCCCAGTGTGATGGGGTCAGGAGGTAGGGCCTTTGGGAGGTGATTAAGAATGGGATTAGTGTCCTTATAAAAGAGACCTCTGAGAGCTCCCCTGCTCCTTGTACCATGTGAAGACACAGCAAAAAGACAGCCATCTATGAACCAGAAAGAGGGTCCTCCACAGACACTGACTCTGCCAGGGCCTTGATCTTGGACTTCCCAGCCTCCAGAATGATGAGCAATAAATTTTTGCTGTTCATGAGCCAGCCAGTCCATGGTCATTTGTTATAGCAGCCTGAATGGACTAAGACAGTCTTCATTCTAGGATCTGCATTTTTAATAAGCTAGCTGGTGACTCTAACACAAGTGAGTATTTGAACATCCCTTTGAGAGACGCTTGGCTTGGAGTCTTGCTACTAACTGTGGTCCACAGACTGGCAGCACCAGCATCACTGGAATCTTGTTAGAAAGACAGCCTGGACCTCTTGAGTGAGAATCTGCATTTTAACTATAGTTCCAGGTTATCATATGCACATTAGATTTAGAAAGCACTGTCTTAAAGCAGTGGTCCTCAGAATGTAGTCCCCAGGCCTGCATCTTTGGCCTTACCTGGGAACTTGTTAAAGATGCAAATTCTGCAAATGGTAGAATTTCATTCTTTTTTATGGCTGAATAGTATTCCATTGTGTATATATACCACATTTTCCTTATCCAGTCATCCATTGATGGACATTTAGGTTGGTTCCAACTCTTTGCTATTGTGGAATAGAGCCACAATAAACATGGGAGTATAAGTATCCCTTCAAAATTTTGATTTCCATTCCTTTGGATATATACTCAGTAGTGGGATTGTTGGATTGTATGGTAGTCTATCTGTAGTTTCTTGAGAAATCTCCACACTGATTTCCATCATGGCTGTACTAATTTACATTTCCATCAGTGATGTGTAAGAGCTCCCCTTTTTTTGCATCCTTGCCAGCATTTTTTATAAAATTGTAGAGAGGAAGAATAAAATCTAGTGTTCTACAGGAATATAGGGAGACTAGATTCAACAACAAATTACCATATAACTTCAAGCAGCTAGTTGAGAGGATGTTGAATGTTTCCAGCACAAAGAGGTGACAAATGTTTGAGGTGATGGATATGCTAAATATTCTGATATGATCATTGCACACAGTATAAATGTATCGAAATATCACATTGTACTCCATAAATATATACAATTATCATGGGTCAATTAAGAAAATATAAGTTAAAAAGAAAAGAAATTTAGAGGCAGAAGTAGATTAGAGGTTACCAAAATTGGGGGGAGGGGAGAGGGGAGGAATAATGGGAAGTTATTGCTTAATGGGTACAGAGTTTATGTTTAGGGTGATGAAAATGTTTTGGAAATAGAGGTAGTGGTTACACAGCATTGTGAATGTAATTAATTCCACACAACTGTATGTTTAAAAATGCTTAAAATAGAAATTCTTATGTTATATATGTTTTATTACAATAAAAAAATAAATAAAATTGCAAATAAAATAAAAGAGATACCTATAAAAACTGCAAATTCTCAGTCCCCACCCAGAAACTCTGGGGTAGGGCTAGCAATCTGGGTTTAAACAAGCTGTCCAATAATTCTGATTTATGGTAAAGTTTCAGAACCACTGACTCAGAGAGGGTTTTTTCTTTTTCTCTTTTTTTCTTTTCTTTTCTAAACAAGGCTGATTTCTCTCCAGGTGTGCTAGTCTGTATAGTTGACATTTATACCTGTGAATACACAGCCCTGACCTTTGAATTCCTGTATCAAAGAAGCTCATTCATTTCCATGTCAACCCTGAAAGTGCTGGGACTCCATGAATAGGAGATAAAGAATTGAACATCATTGACTGGTTCTAGCTCAACAAACTTTTCGCTTAATCAGTCCGTCTTTCTCATCAAGGGTAGGATCTAAACAGCCGTTTTCTTCTCTCCTAGTGTAATCTCTTGCCCCAGAGTGGAAATAGCAAATGACTGTTATCACAAAGTTTTCTCATAGTAGACCCCTATTCTGGTGGGATGCACTGCCCCGTGCTTCACAGAGTAAATGACTCTGACTCGTCTCTGCTGCTGGGACTGTATCATCCCCAACCAATAAAGCCACCCTGGAGAGGCAGTCAAAGACCCATACGATGTGTGACCTCCTGCAATTCGATTCACTTCTCTGGGCTTGAGTTCAAAGGGCTGATCTCATTTACCAGGAGGACAATACTACTGCCTCTCCCACCTTGCAGATTTCTTGAAAATATCGAAAGGACATCTAAATGCATAAGTGCTTCAAAAAGTTAAAACTGCTCCTCTACAAATATGCAGAATCATTCTTATTATGAATGAAATGTGGGATAGAATGAGAGAAAGAATTAGAGCTGCATGTTTTGGGGAAAGGGAATTTAAGGAAAACATTATCTCTATAACGCTTCTAACATTGACACAGTTGTGCTCTTTCATAAAGGCTATGCCTGAAATTAACTCTTAACTCATTATGTTAATGTGGATTTCCCCCAGAAGCAGATGCCAGGGTGAGAATTGCAGGGCAGATAGTATATTTGGGTGGTAATTCCCGAAAACACTTTGGGGGAGGAAGGTTGGGATGTCAGACAAGAAGGGTAGGTGAACAGTAAAGTGTGTCATCAAATAGGGAAGTGCTGTGGGCAACTGGAGTTTAGCACTGTTTAGTGGGAGTTTAGTTCTTCTACTGGAGAACTCTGGAAGCACCTTGTGTGTGTTGATGGGACCTCACTGATTGGGTGCTGCTCCTGGGGCACAAAGTTCACTGGCACTTCTGTTCTGCCTTGTGTGTGAGTACAGCAGGGTCCTGTGGCCTGGGAGAACCCTTCTTCAGAGAGATGGAAATGCTGGCATTTGGAAGTCAGGCCTACATCCACTGAAGTTGCCAGGCCAGAGGTATGTGAGCAAGGCATACACCTCTGAGTGACCTGTGTTAAGGGATTCCTGGACCACTAAAACTCCCTAGTCACTAAGATTGGAAAGAAACCAGATTATTCCCAAATCTTTGCCACAAGGACTTTGGTGGGCACTAGAATCACCGAAGGGCATTTGTGCAGTAAGATGCCCAGCCTATTACAGACTTACTAACTCAGAATTTCTGGTGTGGGGTCTGGGAACCTGCACTTTAAGTAACCCGGGGGGCATTCTGCGAGGTGAAACAAGACAGACACAGAAAGAAAAATTCTGTGTGATCTCACTTATGAGAGTACTTCAAAAAGTCTGTGGTAAAATGGAATGAAAAGATAATACAAATCTTTCTGTAAACTATTTGAGGTACTTGTATATGTGGAATCTAGAAAAAATTGAGTATGTAGAACCAGAGAGTAGAATGATGGTTACCAGGGGTTGGGGAATTGGGGGAAATAGGAAGATGNGTTTAGTGGGAGTTTAGTTCTTCTACTGGAGAACTCTGGAAGCACCTTGTGTGTGTTGATGGGACCTCACTGATTGGGTGCTGCTCCTGGGGCACAAAGTTCACTGGCACTTCTGTTCTGCCTTGTGTGTGAGTACAGCAGGGTCGTGTGGCCTGGGAGAACCCTTCTTCAGAGAGATGGAAATGCTGGCATTTGGAAGTCAGGCCTACATCCACTGAAGTTGCCAGGCCAGAGGTATGTGAGCAAGGCATACACCTCTGAGTGACCTGTGTTAAGGGATTCCTGGACCACTAAAACTCCCTAGTCACTAAGATTGGAAAGAAACCAGATTATTCCCAAATCTTTGCCACAAGGACTTTGGTGGGCACTAGAATCACCGAAGGGCATTTGTGCAGTAAGATGCCCAGCCTATTACAGACTTACTAACTCAGAATTTCTGGTGTGGGGTCTGGGAACCTGCACTTTAAGTAACCCGGGGGGCATTCTGCGAGGTGAAACAAGACAGACACAGAAAGAAAAATTCTGTGTGATCTCACTTATGAGAGTACTTCAAAAAGTCTGTGGTAAAATGGAATGAAAAGATAATACAAATCTTTCTGTAAACTACTTGAGGTACTTGTATATGTGGAATCTAGAAAAAATTGAGTATGCAGAACCAGAGAGTAGAATGATGGTTACCAGGGGTTGGGGAATTGGGGGAAATAGGAAGATGGTTTGAGGTACTTGTATATGTGGAATCTAGAAAAAATTGAGTATGTAGAACCAGAGAGTAGAATGATGGTTACCAGGGGTTGGGGAATTGGGGGAAATAGGAAGATGGTTGGCAAAGGGTACAAATCTACAGTTAGGGAAACAAATAAGTCTAGAGAGCTAATGCACAGCATGATGACTGTAGTTAATAGTACTGTATTGTATGCTGGGAATTTGCTAAGAAGGTAGATTTCAGGTGCTCTCACCACGAAAACAAAAAAGGGAATTCTGTGAGGAGATATGTGTGTTAATTTACTCGCCCGTAGCAATCATTCATTTTATGTATGTATATCAAAATATCATATTGTACAAATTAAAAAAGAAAGAAAGAAAGATAGAACAATCACAATAATACATTGAACTTTCAAAATGAGAGAACAGAACTGAAGTTACCAGAGATGGGAAAGGGGGAGGGTCAGAGGGGTCTAGCGAGAAATTGGTAAAGGTCCACAAAAAATGATTACTTTGTGTAATGTTGAATATACTAATTTTCCTGATTTGAGCATCACCTACTGCACACAGTTGTTGATATTCAACTCTGTACCCCACCAATATGTATAATCAATTATTTTTCAATAAAAACAACAACAAAAACAAAAATCATCATATTGTGCACCTTAAATGTGTTCAATTTTTATTAAAAAATAAAAGTCATAAAGGAAAGATGACTCAAGACAAGAAGCCAGCTCTCTTGATCTTATATTCATGTCTAGAGTACTCAAGAGGTATAATCTGCTGTTGGTCACTGGTACAACTTTTCCGGAGGCATTCTCAAAATAATCATATAATAGTAGTACCTACAATAAATAAATAAGCACCATAGTTCATTCTGCTTGGGCTCTGGGTGTCGGGGATGACAAGTATCTGGTGTGTTTGTTATTGCTGGGCCCATGTGGTATCCATGGCAGACATCACTAATCAATCACAGTTCTCTTCCCATCTTGGCTCATACATGGCCTCAGTCAGGATCCTTCTCAATGCCAGGCAGCCACTTCCTGTTCATTGGGGCAGACTGCCAAGGAGCCTTGAGTAGGGAAAGTGAGAGAAATCCATTTTCTGACATGGGTTAGTTTCATCTCAGGCTTGCATAAGGGGAACAGGAAGTGGCTTTGATGTGGATCAAGGAAACATGGAACAGGCTCAAGTTAGGATGAGCGGTGACGGACATCTTCGTGGTTTGGGGATTACCAAAGGGGCAATCACAGCCTTGCCCTGGGGGGAGCAGGTAGCAGTGGGAGCAACAGCTGAACTGGAGAGACAAGGGGTTGAGGTGCACCAGCAGCCTTCTGCTTTCATATCTAGATTCTGGTCTTCTTGTGGGAAGCTTTGGTACCCATTATGGACTGAATTGTGTACGACCCAAATTCATATGTTGAAGCCCTAACCCCCAGTGTGATGGTATTAAATGGGAGGACTTTGGGGAGGTAATTAGGTTTACATGAGGT
>NW_007728313.1:267040-267669 GCF_000696425.1 Galeopterus variegatus
ATTTTGGATCTCTGACCCCGACTTGCACATTTTCCCAAACAGCACTGAGATGCAACATCTGCTAATCACGGTCTCCTCAAAGCATATATAGTGAGATTAGAAAAGGAATTGAACGAGGCTAGATGGCCTCCATTCGGACTGAAAGTGTAACATGCAGAGTGGGAAATTAAAACAGGGTGTTTGGGGAGAGAAGAACCTGGCTTTTCTTATCTTCCTGCCACATGTGAACTCTGTCATCAGAGCTTCAGTTTTTGATAAGCTCAGCGTGTCTTATCACAGCCTCTGACACATGCATTGATCATTCCTTAAACTGTGCTCAGGGAGGCATTTTACCCCCTCTCTCTGGACTGCCCTCCCCTTGCCTTCTCTTCCCTCCCCCTTTTCTTGTTGACGTTGATGTTGCATGCAGAGAAGGCTGCTTTCAAAAATACATCTTTTTAATAACTTGTCTTTTAGGAGAGGGGTGCACATCTATGCTTGGGTGGTTAGCTAAGGAAAACCCCGCGCTGGATGTCTAACATCTCCTCTTATCACAGGAAGCCTTTGACAAAGAAAAATGGGCCTTGCATTTGGTACTTACATCCAGCACAGCCACTGCTTCTGGATTGCAGATATCAGCAGTGGAAAGG
>NW_007728313.1:268516-269682 GCF_000696425.1 Galeopterus variegatus
GAAGCTACAGCCTGAAATGCTCAGAGTTCTAGTTAGTGATGAAAATTGAGATTACGTTTTGCCTTTGTGGAACTAGAGGAAAAACTCGTTTCTCTCTAAAAGTGAATTTAGGCTGAATGATCCTTGAAACTTACTTGCTTATGAGAAACATGTTCCTTTTCCTAAAGGTTTGTTTATAGACAAACGGGGGCAGGGAAGATGAGAGGGAGATATGGCCAGGCCTAATATCTTCACTGTAGGCTGGAGAAAAGACTTTGAACATGAGTTAGGCTAGCCTTGGCATAGCCCTTCCAGGATAGTCAATAACTCGGATTTTAGAATGAGGCTGTACATATTTTGAATGCCTCAGACACTGGACCCTGTCATGTGGTTGCAATGGGATTTTCTTTCTATGGTCAGCCATCCTGAGATGGGAAATAGGAAGGCCTTGGGCTGGCAGAAAGAGGGACTTCTTCTTGCATCTGGGGCTGGGGAGAGTAGAGACCTGAACTTTTAGGGTTTCCATTGAAGAGGCAGTAACTCTAGGGGCAAAAACGAGTTTCTCTCTGTAAAATAATTGAAGTCCCTGATTCTTTGGTAAGGTTTGGTTTTGTTAATTATTTTATTATTTTATTATTATTTATTATTTGAACCTGCTTGGACAGGGGTTTAATAGAAAGGCTTCTCTCCAAGCCTGGAGTATAGTGTTAGCATAGAGATGACTGAATAAATATGATCAAATACATCACTCTAAATTCTGTTCCCAAAGCCTTTTGACCTTGTACAAAGGAGATGTCTGAGGGAGCCTCTCTCCAAAGTGTTCTCCTTAATGTTGACATAATGGGGGGCGGGTATCATGTTATGATGTTGGAGATAAGTAAGGTTGATTTCAAAACACCAGTTCTGTAATTTATGGGCAAGTTATTAGCTTTATGAGCCTCAACGTCGTCCTTTGAAATATACCGTGTGAATCCTCACCTCAAAGATCTGGGGTGAAGCTAATCTCTGAGAAAGGATCTAGTGCCAGGCATGCAGAGGTGCTAAAAAAAAAAAAAAAAGATGTTTGCTTTGTCAGAAAAAGGCACTGTCTTAAGATAAAAAGGAAGAGTTGTCAATGTCCCTTCAGTCACAATTAAAAGGCATAGTGCTGACTCCATGTAGACCAGGGGCTGGCAAACTTCTTCTGT
>NW_007728313.1:270597-277382 GCF_000696425.1 Galeopterus variegatus
ATCCCACATACAGACCGGTTCCCGCTCACTGGTTGAGCGAGGTGCAGGTGCAGCACCGAGGGTTGCGATCCTGTTGCCGGTCCCGGTCCAGTACGGGCACGACACTGAGGGTTGCGACCCGTTGCCAGACACGAAAAAAGACAAAAAGGAAAAAAAAAAAGAAAGAAAAAGGCACTGTCTTAAGATAAAAAGGAAGAGTTGTCAATGTCCCTTCAGTCACAATTAAAAGGCATAGTGCTGACTCCATGTAGACCAGGGGCTGGCAAACTTCTTCTGTAAAGGGTCAGAGAGTGAATATTTTCTGTTTTGCTCTCCACATAGTCTCTGTCATGCCCACTCAGTCGGCCATGAAAACAACCCTAGACAATGTAGTGACAAATGGGTTTGGCTGTGTTCCAACTAAACTGTGTTTATGAAAACAGGTGTGTACTGTATTTGGCCTTCAGGTATAGTTTGCAGAATCCTGATATTAACAGTGTTCATCTAAAAAAACCTCTGTGCGGACTCATAAGCTTTGTTCACTCTCCTGTTCTTCTCTCTGGGAATCACTTTTGTTTTCTGTCCCTTTTTTCTCTGTAGACAATGCACATAGTCACTTCTCAATGAATGAAGATAACAAGGAGATCCATAATTTTTAAATAAAATGACCAAGAAAACAGAGAGGGTAAATGGCTAAGCCCAAACACACAGCAAAGCAGATGCAGATGTGGCCTAGAACACCCTCTTCCAGCCCTTCCCCTCCACCGTCCGTCTCTTTACTTAACTCACTAACCCATTTTGCCCTCTCAGAAATCACCTGGATTAGAAATGGCACCTTTTGCATATTTTTAAATCTTTTGCCCTACTTTTCCACATTCATCCATGGATGGTAGAAAGTTTTCAAATTAAGTGTCACTGCTCAAAGTCAAAAATTAATTAGTCAGTGGCCAGACATGTGCAGTGCCCAGAATGCTTATCAGTCTGCCTCAAAAGCTTTGCTAATTAGAAAGAAGTCAGAGTGGAACCAGGCAGATCAAAGAGCCCCATCTCTCTCTCTTAGAACTTCTATCACATTGGTCCTGGAATTCTAATCAATTCCACCGTTTAAATAAATTCCATAGGCTGGGTCTTGTTTTGTCCATGGTACAGTGTGCAATTAGGGATTCACTGCAAGTATTTCCAGTTTGCAAGTACCTCTACACAGGGCACATCCTTCAATAAAAAGGACTTCAATGCATTCCTTCAAAACACAACTCAAAAGGTAGAACTTTATGCATTATGCTCAACTTTCTCAAGTGTGATGAAAAACTGCTCCTGAAAACTCCCTAACAGTTGCTTAACAGCTTCATTTGCAAGCCCAGGGCTGAGCTTATAGCCTGATAAGAATTTTTTTAGATTAATAAAATTTTATTTTATTAATCAGCAATAGTACTTTTTAAAAACAACTTTATTGAGGTATGATTTGCATGCCATAAAATTCACCCATTATAAGTGTACAATCTAATGATTTTAGTAAATTTACTGATTTGTGCAGTCATCACAATTTAGTTTTAGAATATTTTCATCCCTTCAACAAGACCCCTCATGCCCATTTGCAGTATATCCTGAACCCCATCCCCAGCCCCTGGCAAACACTAATCTACTTTCTTTCTCTATATATTTACCTTTGGGGCATTTCATATACATGGAATCATATAATATGTAGTCTTTGGTGTCTGGCTTCTTTCACTTAGCATAACGTGTTTGAAGTGCATGCATGTAGTACATGTCAGTATTTCATTCCTTTTCATTGCTGCATAATAACAACATTGTATGGACCTACCCTGTTTTGTTTATCCATTCACCAGGTGATAAACATTTGTGTTGTTTCTGATTCTAGGCTATCATAAATAAAACTGCTATGAGTATTTATGCATAGATGCATGTTGTCTTTCTAGAAGTTGGAATTGCTGGGTCATATGGTAAATGTGACCTTTTTAAGAAACTGCCAAACTTTTTTCCAAAGCAGCTGCACTATTTTACATTCCCACCAGCAAAGTGCGAGGTTCCCTGTTGTCCTACATCCTTACCAACACTTATTATTGTCTGTCTTTTTGATCACAGTCCTCCTAGTGGGCGTGAAGTGGCATCTTATTTTGGTTTTAATTTGTGTTTCCCTAATGGTTGGATAGCTACTTAATTATATAGAATGATCTATACCAGAGTCTCCCATTGTGTATTTGGAAGAAGACTAGGGCCATCAATGCCTCACAAATAAAGGGGTTCTCTGGTCCAGTAGGTTTGAGAAATATTGCAAATTATTTCTAGCTCTATTCATAGTTTACTGTATTGAGAGCTCTGACAAGTTTTGCAATTAAAAAACTAACAAACACCCCCCCCAACCTGTCTGAGTTTATTTAACTCAGTACTCCCTAGATTTATTTGAAAATATAATTTGTGTTACCAGGATGTAAATATGTTTTGGGAAGTGCTAATGTCTGCCCATTCTCAGTCTCTCTCTGGGGAGAGTGGACAGTGAGCTGATCATTGTCACCCATGCACTGATCCTTGTTCCATAGGAAGCCGACTGACTCAGGGAGGCACCTAGGAGCCCTTTATCTTCCTGGAGGTCTATCTCATTTCCCTACTTCACTCCCACAACCTCTTCTACCAGGGTTGGATTTCTGCAAAATATAAAGGTTAATGAAGGGAGTGGAAAGACCTGACTTGTGTAATGACGTGGAATTTTTTCTCCAGGTCTTGGCATTATTGGGGGGAAGGAATTACGTGAGTGAGATGATGAAAGGAAGGCATGTCACTGCTCTGCTGGGACTCATTAGATCTTGGAGTGGAATGAATGACCCCCCCCCCAAGATATGTCTGCCTGGAAGCTGTGAGTGTTAATTTATTTGGAATCAGTAGCTTTGCAGATGTAGTAAAGTTAAGGATCTTGAGATGAGATCAACCTAGATTGCCTGAGAAATCCTACATTTAATGACAAGTGTCTTTATAAAAGTACAAGATGAAAAGACACAGGGAGAAGAAAAGATGGAGATAGAGACTAAAGCAGTTAGGCTGCCACAGCTAAGAGCACCTGTTCCCAATGGAAGCTGGAAGAGTCAAAGAAGGATTCCTTCTTAGTGCCTTTGGAGGGAGTGTGGCCCTGCCAGCATCTTGATATTGGACTTCTGGCCTCCAAAACTGTGAAAGAATAAATTTCTGTTGTTTTAAGCCTCCAAATTTGTGGTCATTTGTTATGGCAGCCCTAGGAATCTAAGACAGATCTGATGATGCATGAGGGATGTTATACCCAGAAGATATTTGTGGGGATGGTAGATCCTTCCAGCCCACACTTGGTGCTGAGCCAGGATAGGGAGGCAGATAATGTGGCAGATAACACTGGACAGGTCTGAGATCTCATAGGTCAAAATGCATTCTAGTTATCCTGAATAAAACAGTGAGGAAGGGGCATTCAGGGAAGGGGGAGAGGAAAGGGAGAAAGAGAGAAGGAGGTGAGGGGAAAGAAGATGTGGAGGAAAATCAGTCAGTGTATCCTCAGGACTGCAGAGTAACTCTTGTGGGAGTGGGAGGTTCTCCATCACAGGGACTGAAGAGCAGAGGGGTCCTGAAGATGATGTCCGTCGATGAAGGTGGCACATCTCAGCACAAGCACAGGACATGCACAGCCTGGGGCTTCCCTGGGCCAACTCTAAATCCTACAAAGGCTGTCTTTCAGTTTCCCACTTTTCAAAGCCTGGAGGGAGGCTTCACTCTGTAGAGGAGGAGGAGGATGTGGTGGCATTGTGGGTGACGGGTAGGGTGAGATGAAGGGTGGTCATTTTGTCCCAATAGTGAAACTATCACGTTCTATTCTCATAGATTTTCAATCATGACTCTAACAGTTCCTAAGGCACCAGCCTTCAGATAACTAACTATGGCAGTACCTAATATTTATTTATCATAGTTCTGGCCACAGGAGCTTTATACATAGTGCCTCATTTTCCCTCTACCATAACCCTTTGAGGCAGTTATTATTGGTTTTCCCCTTTCTTTTAGACGAGGAAATGAGGCTCAGAGAGGTTAAGTGACTTGCCCAGGGTCCCAAAGCTAATTAGTGAGGGAGGCAGTCTAATCCTGGTGTCAATCTATTATTCAACCAATTTAGGCCATGAGACCAAGATCTGGGTCCTGTGGTAATAAGGAGGCTGGGTTTATTCTAGCTCTAGAATTTCTTATTACAGACAAGAAAGTTCATGACAACAGGGAATTTTTGCAGTTGTCTTGCTGAGTAAGTTTGGTGCTTTGATATGTATGTGGGCATAGATGCCAACTGCAAGGTGATATTTCTTGGTATAATTATGATTTAGAGGCAGTGGGTGAGGCAAGAAGTATAGACAGTCCTGAAATCCAGTCCCAGCTCTGATAACTGAGAGGACTTAGGAAAGTTATTGAAGCTCTCTGAGCCTCAGTTAGGAAATAATTCTCTGATATCTAACTTTCAGAGATGTTGTGAGTTAAACAGCTATATATATATATATATAAACCATATGTATAAACTATATGTAAGACTCTCTTGATATATGTATATAATCATATATAGCAAAATGCTGAACACCATGCATTATGCTTGGCATGTAGTAGACACTAAATAGATGATAAATCTTAGTGTTATCATTATCATTTTTATCATAACTTTAGCAGGCTTGTGAGATGAATGTCCCCCAAAATTTCCTTTAACTGAAATTACTGACCCATATAAATGCCCCACATTATTTTATTATTATTATTATTATTATTATTATTATTATTTTATGGAGATCCCACATTATTTAGAGGAGAAATGAAATCTTTCTGAGGCTTGCTAGTTTAAAACATTAGTACCAGGTTTTTAATCTGGATGAACAAATTAAAAATGAACTGCAGCCACATGGATACAATGTCTCAACACAGGTGAATTTTTTTTTTCTTTTTTCCTTTTTGTCTTTTTTACTGACCGGCAATGGGATCGCAACCCTCCATGTTGTACCCGCACCACGCTCAGCCAGTGAGCGGGAACCGGTCTCCAAATGTGATCCGAACCCTCGGTGGGAGCGCCGCCACGCTCCCAAGTGGCGCACTCTCCAGTGTGCCACTGGGCCGGCCCAACACAGGTGAATTTTATCAATGACTTTTTAGGCATGGCAAGGCACAGAAATGACCCATTGCGATGGCTTCTCTATCTTAGGTTAGAGACCACCTGGCTCTAGGAGGCAGAGACCCTGGCCATAGCTCCCATTTCAGGGCTGGAGAGAGGATGGAGGGAGGGGGAGATGGGAGTAGGTCAGATAGACTGGCAGGTGTGGCAGGAATCAAGTTGTAAATAACTCAGTAAATGTTAGAGAATAGGATGGGTGGCATTTGAAATAATAAGCGAGCCCTCTCTGAGCAGTCACTCCTCCTAACCTTTCAGAAAATTACACTGACCTGCATCTTAGCAAAGGGCATTTATCAAAAGGAGAGCTGGCTGTACTTGCAGAATCCATGGTGAGAATGGATTTTCAGCAGGAGGCTTGACATGTGGAAGGACTTGGAGACCCAGGGGTGAGCCTGCGTGGTCTCAGAATTACTTCCTGTTCAGAACTTACATTTCAGGAAAGGCCTAGAGTGAAAAGAACAGACTTAGATATCTACTCAGCTCCAGCCAGTGTGGTCATGTGGGAATATAGCCTCTATGTCCTACAATCTTTGGCTTTATTTTTATACCCAAGCAAGGCTATGGTCCTAGCATGTACATGTCACCATTTAAAGCTTTTGGAAATGAAGTTTTTTGTTTTTGTTTTAAACATCATGATAAACAACCATGTAGGGCTGAAATTAAACATGTCCCTTTCTGTCTTTGGGAAATGTTTTGTGACCTTGGGCATAGTAAACTTATTTGATGCAAATTCCAGCTGGAAAGTGCTTTGTGGGCATGCCAGAGTAATGTACTTCAAACTTCAGGTTGGGACCCATTCGGGGATCATGAAAACCACCCCCGTAATTTTGTGGGCTGTATTTACCTTTTTTATTTTAAAGAAATAAAGTAGAAAATGTCAGAATGTATCACATGTTATATGCAAAACTCAAATAAATATTTAAAGCAACTTACACAGAGCTGCAGTGATAGAATCCTGTAGAAGGATCATCCCATTTAACCTCTCTCCTGCTCTCAGGTGGCCTTTGAGGATACTCAGAGCAAGATATGAAAAACACAGATCTAGGGAATTTTAAGGTGTTTCTGTCTCCTTTTCAACTGTGGTTGAACTCACTGATGTTACTGTGTTTCTTCAGCAAAGAGCAGTGTAGCCTTGTACTGGGCAAGGAAAACCACCATGTTTAGGCAGATGTTTGGTAAGAGCCGAGGGGGTATAGTCTTTTAGCCCGATGGGAGCAGAATTTGAATGCTGAACCCATCCAGGTGAGCAGACCCCGAGAAATGGCTCGTAGCGTCCAAAGACACAAGAGGCCAGTTATGTAAACTTAGCAAGCCATTTTGTTCATTAGAAATGTGAGAAACACCTAAAATAGGGATGGAGGCTTAGCTGTTCATATCACCAATCAGGGCACATCACCTGAGGTCAAGAATCAGAAGGCTGTTCGGTGGAAATCAGGCACAAAAGAAACTGGATTCCTTCACTTCCTTCAATTTATTGCTGTCTGGTGCTAGTGGTTGTGAGTGTGAACACAGGAGGCAGGGTCAACTTTCCTCTTTGCCTGGACGTTGTTGTCTGGTTAGAGTCTCTTCTTCCTCGAAGAGTGGTGGGACTGTAGCCTTTTAGGATGTAATCCCCCACTCCTTCCCAGTTTTA
>NW_007728313.1:278154-279381 GCF_000696425.1 Galeopterus variegatus
TTTTTTTTTCACTGTAAAGCTTCAACTGTCTATAGAGATTGTTCTGCTTTTCTTTTACCTGATTCCAAAATTCCTGAAGAAGGAAACTCATTGGCCTGGCAGTGTGAACAGCATAGGTAGAGTTGGGGGAAGAGACAATTCCATGAACAAGGATGGGACTTGGGGGATCGTGCTGTATAGAAAGAAAAAATCAGACATTTGTTCTAAGAGAGCCTATTACCATTCACGGTGCCTCACTTTCTCAAGACATCACTGTAGGACCATGTCCATTCATTTGTTAAACATTTTATTAATAAATTCTTTGAACTGTTATTTCATGACCATCTAGAGGATACCTGACATATTATAACATATCTCTTGATTCCAAATCATTGAGTCAAATTAGAATAGAGACAGGGAATAAGGGAGGATGTGAAAAGAGAGAAAACTATGTCTTTGCTCCAAGTGCCTGATACAATGCATTGCATCTGTTTATCTATCTCCCTTTACCAGGCTGGATATTCCATCGGGTCAGAAATTTTGTCTTGCTGATGCTCATAAAACCTAAAGTGTAAGCAGTGGTGGAGGGGTTAGGAAACACTCATTCTGAAGCCAGATCTCCTGGGTTCAAATCTTGACTTCACCACTCACTTTCTATATATCTGACCTTAGGAAAGTTACTTAACCTCTCTATGCTTAAGTTTCTTTATCTGTAAAATGGGGAAATTGATAGTTCCTACTTCATAGGGTGTATAAGTCCTAAGTGAGCTAATATATGTAAAATATTTAGACTAATGCCATGGTACTTAATGCTCAATAAATGTCGAGTTCTGTTGACCTATTATTCTTTGAGGAAAGAATATGATAATCCTGACTGGGGAAAATGTGTGGCTGCAGGGCTAAAGCAGACCACCTGTTTTCCCTTCTTGGTGCAGCAGGACACAGAGCAGCATGCGGGATGATCCAAGCTCATAGTACCACACAGAATTCATTTTTCTTGGCTGCCCCTTCACCTGAGGGTAAAAGGCAATGAAGCAATCAAACTCCAAATAAAAGTTGCAATAGAATTTTCTTTTCTTCTTCAAGAAATCTTTCAGCTGTGGCATTCCGTGCAGTTTCTGCATAGTGGGTATTGATGATGTGCCATATTTCATTGTACTCAGCACTCTACTTTGTTTTTTTTTTTATTTTTTTTATTTTTTTATTTTGTCAATATACACTGTATATGATTATTATGGCCCATCACCG
>NW_007728313.1:283202-299381 GCF_000696425.1 Galeopterus variegatus
CACAGGATCGCGCTGTCTCCTGGCGCGGCCGCTCAGACCCGACGCCATCTTAGAATCTCCAGCACTCTACTTTGTGAACAGAGAGAGAGAAGGCCCTCCTAACACCTGGACGACGTGCTCTCTGTTGTCCAAATGGAGAGTATCTGGGTGGAAATGCCACCTGTGGATAGAGCTGGGTTATAGCCAAGAGGGATACTTTAGCAGGGCTGAACCTAAAGAGACCTTAGTTTCTGTACTAGTCAGTTGGACCCTAGGACGGCTATTGGGAATTAACCCACTAGCGAGTGTAGACTGTAGGACAGTGTTTTTCAAATGTTAGTGTGCCTACGAATCACATGGGGATGTTATTAGAATGTAGATTCTGATTCAGGAGGTCTGGGATAGAATCTGGGATGCTGTCTTTCTAACAGGTGCCCAGGTGATGGTGATGCTCCTGGTCGGTGGACCATACTTTGAATAATAATGTAGCAATGATGTAGCACATCCCTCAGTTTTCATGGCTTATTTACAACCTGTTTAGTAATTCTGACATTGCTGTCTTAGATTAACCACATTATAGAACTTGATTACTTCTTTATTTATTCATATATTCAGTAAATATTTATTGAGCATTAACTCTGTTCCTGGATTGTTACAATACACGCATTCATCCCAAACCAGTGTTTCTCAGCCTTGGTACTATTGTCATTTTGGGCTGGATAATTCTTTGTTGCAGGGGGCAGTCCTGTGCCTTGTAGGATATTTAGCAGCATCTCTGGCTTCTACTTACTAGATGTCAGTAGCATCCTCTCCCTCAGGTTGTGACAACCCAAAATGTCTCCAGACATTGCCCAGTGTCCCCTGGTGAAGAAAACCACCCTGGGTGGAGAGCACTGGGTAAATTCAAAGTGGGTGAGCTGTGACAACTGAAACTATGACCATATAAAATATATGCTTGACTAGACATAGTATTGCATGCATAAAGTGCTTTCATGTGTATGATCTTATCTGAGCCTTTTCAGGATACCAAGTTTCCCAATTGATGGGGGTGAAGTTTCATGATAGAACCGAGACTCAAATGCAGGTCTTCTGGGACCAAGTCCTGAGCTCTACCCATTACACCACACTACCTTCTCTGCACTTTTCTGCCTATGTTTGGTTTAGAGAAGCTGCTGAGCTTTCTTGATTTAGTGTCTTTCTCTTTCAAGATCATAATGATAGCAGAATAATAATTAGAATATTTCTTCATTCATTTAAAGAAGTGGACTAGGGCAGTGGTTAAGAGCTCTCTAGAACTAGCCTGGTCCCCCCACTAATTACCTAATTATTTTGACTGTCTGTGCCTCCATTTACTCATATATGGAGTGTGAGTAACACTATGTACTTCTTAGTGTTGTTGGTTGTTATTGTTGCCAAGAGATAGAAGAATGCCTAAGGCCAATGTTTATACATAAACAAATTTGTTACTTCTTTTGTTCCACTCCACTAGTTAAGAGTTCATGGTGGACAAATTCTCCCAGTCCCTTCCTGGATTCTGACTGATGAGCTCCCACACAGAGCACATGGTTTTACTCACTAGTTAAGAGTTCATGGTTGGGCCGGCCCGGTGGCGCACTGGTTGTGAGAACCCTGATTTATAGCCGGTGGGTCAGAAGTACAGGAAATCCAGAACTTGTGATTGATGTCTGAAATGGGAGCAGTCTTGTGGGACTGAGCCCTTAACCTGTGGGGTCTGATGCTAACTCCGAGTGGGTGGTGTCAGAATCGAACTGAATCCTTGGACACACAGTTGGTGTCTGGAAAGTTAGAGGATTGGTTGTTGGTATGAAAAAACCCCACACGCTTGATATCAGAAGTGTTGAGATTAGAAATAGGTCTTAGCCCCCTACTCCATCTTCTTTGAATTGGAGACTGTCGACTTGTAGGTTGGGTCTGACTTGAGATACCCATCCAGCTGCAGGGTTGTGGGACACTGAAGACGGAGGGAGAGAAGGTCAGGGACGTATTCAAAGAGAAAGTGGTGAACAGCGGGCCCTACCTCTGAGATACCCTCTCCCTGCCCTTTAGTAAACCATGACCCAGTAAGTGTTGCTCTCTGACCAGTTGTGTTAGTCCCTTCTTCTCTTGGGGAGGACTGAGGGGTGGAGAGAGGGTTGGCAACTTTCTTCTTACAGCATAGGAATGATTCCCTCTCCTTTATGGGCCAAGGAGGAAATGTGGGAAAAGAAGAAGGGACTAACACAAAAAGAAGGGACTTCACATTCACCTTGGTTTTCAGGAGTGAGGAAATTGACCTCATTTTTCTTTTATGCAAGTCAATTTCCATCCCTCTGGCATCTTGTTACTCTTCACTCATTTGATCATTTAATTGCTTCATCCAGGTGGCTGGTGGGAATCACAACTGCACCTGCTTGGATACCCTCTGCTTCAAGCAATTATTCCATCTCCCCCTCCGAGCAGTACCATATGCCAGAGTGGGGCTTGCGGCAGACCTGGGGCAGGCTTAAGGAGATGCTTTAATTTAGTGTCACCATTGAGAGTGATACTGTTGTGTAAAATGCTCCTGTAAAATATACATACACACAAAAGGAGTTTTTATTGTCTTTGTTTTTAACACCATCCCATCTTTGTTATACATTTCTCTGCATCTTGCTATTTTCACGTAGTGGTATCCGTAACCCTGGTAAAGAGTTTTAAGGGTATTCTAAATGCGACAGGATGCTACTGGACGATTGTGGACATGGGGGTGTATTTTGTTCTTTAGAAGATTATTCCGGGTCAAGTCCAACAGCATCTATGATGAAACATCCCAAGACCCCAGCCTCCCAATCCTTGCTCACACTTCCAGTTCTCAGTTTCTTATACCATCACCCCAGATTTTCTAAACCCCAGTGCCCACCTCCCCTGCCAAATATTCTCACACCCTGACTTCTGCCACCCAGCCACCCCCTCCCCAAAGCTCCATCACTCACTGTTCTCTTTGTACTCACTGGTAATTCCTATATCTGAAGAACTGATTTCCTTTCAACCCTACTTCTTTGAAGTTCTATTCCTTTGAGTTATTTTCACTTCTTTTATTCTTGAGGAAAATTTCTAGTGCTTGTTTTCATAAGCATCAGTGACAGGGAGTTTGCTATCAGCAAATATATCCTGCCAGTGTCATCTTAGTGAATAAGTAAATATCAGAGTTTAAAAGAATCTCAGGGGCCATATATGATAATTGCTCATGCAGGGCAAGAATTCATTTTTAAGACTGTTCAATGATCATAAAATGAATATTTCCAGGGACTGGGAACTCACTACCTCTAGGCCAGTTTATTTTATCCTTAGGCAGCCTTAACTCTTAGACTTTTTTCCTTATATTTTGCCTTCTTCTAAAGCGTTGCCATTCTCAATGACTAATTTACACTTCCAAAATCAGAGTATTCCCATTATAAGTTCTTAATGACTCATTATAATTTTCACAAAATGACTTTTTTCTCATAAATCAGGCTCTCTGCTCAGTTTTTAATTTTTTTTACAGCTTTATTGAGGAATAATTGAAATACAATAAATTGCACATATTTAAATGCAGAATTTGATGAGTTTTCACTTATGTATATACCTTGTAGCCATGATCACAATCAAAATAGTGAATATAACTATCACCCCCAAAAGTTTCCTTGTGCCCCTTTATAATCTCTCCTTCCTCTTTACCCTCCCATTTCCAGAAATCTCTGACCACCTTTTTGTCACTATAGATGAGTTTGCATTTTCTGGAATTTATCTAGGCAAAATTACACAGTTTGTACTCTTTTTTTTGGTCTGGTATCTTTCACTTAGCATCAATACTCTGAGGTTTATTCTTCTTGTTGTGTGTAATAACAGTTCATTGTTTTTCATTGCTGAGTAGTGTTCTATTGTATGGATGTACCAGACTTTGTTTATCTGTTCACTAGTTGTTTCACTGGAAACATCTGGATTGTTTCCATTTTTTAACTATTACAAATAAGACTTCTATGAGCATTTGTGCACAAAGTCTATATGGACACACACTTTCTTTTCTCTTGGGTAACTAAATACCTAGGACTAGAGTGGCTAGATATGGTTGGTAATGCTTAACTTCTTAAGAAGCTGCCAAACTGTTTTCCATCTGGCTGTATCACTTTTCCTTCCCACCAGCAGTGTAGGAGAGTTCTGGTTACTCCTCGTCCTCACTGTTCCTTTATATGGTCTTTTTAAAAAATTTTTAATCCCTGCTTGTTTTGATCCTGTGATCTTAGGATACATGGGACATGTCTTCATTTTCCCCAAAGAAAGATATGTCATAGTCTGTCTGCTGTTTTTTGATTCTTTGAAACTTCCTGTTTATATTCAATTATCTATTCAACAAAAATTATTGTCACCTAGTATGTGCCAAGCCTTGTGTTACTGAGGATACTTGGATGAAGGCAGCTGTGTTGTTTCTATCCAACATTTCCAAGTCTTAAGACATGGCTTGTAATGCATTGTCCACTCCATGGAGTGGGAGTTGGGAGTATGGAATAATACGTGTTCTGATATCGCACGTGGTTCACTACTGCTTGGATATAGGATGCAAACAGCAAGAAACAAGGTGAGACTTCATTATGAAGTCCTTTGTTTCCCAGTGACGGGAAAGCTTGAAGAGTTTTGAAGACTTGGCATGACCTAATTGGATCTGTACTTCACAAACCTCGCTCTGACAGTGTGAATGAAAAGGATTCTCTTTCTCTTGAGATATAGGCCCTGCCAAGTCTCTCTCTTTCTGTTGATTTATCTTCTTTTTTAGATTCCCTGGGGTGGATTTGGAGCCTTCCTTTCTGTTTCAAAACTCTCATGTCTTTGGCTTTAAAAATCAAAGTGGTGGTAACTGCACTTGGGCCCCAACTACTGTGTTCTGTGGATAGGACTGTGGTTTTCAAGGTGTCAGTGCTGAAAGAGAAGGTGTGTCCTTATAGAAATGGTCTTTGGCTTCGGCTTCCATGTCATCTTCCAGAGCCCTGCAGGTGTGCACTTTCCTGGGATGTCCTTTTGGCAAGGTGTTGAGAGAAACCACCTGGATAATAGAGGAAAAGTGAGAGCCAGACCTTGATCTTTCATCTGTGTGTGCGTGCAGTGCTAACATTTAGCGGGGACACATTGGTGTGATTGCACAATTGTTAAAGTATTAAAAGAATTTCATGGTAGTTGGTAAATAGCTTCTCTGTGCACCCCACTTATTGGTACCCCCTGGTCCTGCATAAAAGGGGTCCCAGGGCCCTGCTCTAATGAGACAGTTGGCATCCTTCCCAATTGGTCAGTACTTATGTCATAATGGTTATTACATTTGTAAAATATTTAAAATTTATATCATCATCAAAAACACAAAACTAGCAGCCTAAGGAATGATTATGCCAATCTGATCTTATATGTATATATGCACATTTGTGTGTGTATAGATAGATATAAATACAGATACATAAGTATTTAGTTTATATATCAGGCTATGCTGGAGGTGGTGGTATTTAAGTATTTAGAAACAAAAATACAATAGAATCTTTCTCTAAATCAGCGTGATTGTTTCACCAATAAGCCAGTGGTGTCTGAAGGGAAACCATATCACGAAGAATCACCCAAGCAAATTGAAATGAGCACTTCAGCTATGGTTTATATTTTGTTGAAACTTAAGAGACTCTGTATCAACTTCTAAGTCAGTGGCTGAGTTTTCAGAGCAGAGGCTATTTTCCTTTATACTGACTAGCAGTTGGTTTGGAGAAACAGCTTAAGTAATTTTTTTTTTGTTAACTTCAATATAATTTTCATTGCACTTGATTTTTAGACACTGGAATTGCCCATAATTGTGTCTGTCCTATCTCTATGATAATAAGGACAATCAAAATGGATTATCCCTTTGTTTTCCTGGTCATTTGTTGATGCCTTTTTGTTGTAAGGATGTGAAAACATAAGGCAATTTCACCAATTACTGGTAATGTTATTCAGATATTTAATTTATTTTCTGCATGCATAATCAGCCATAAATACATTTTAGCTAATGGAGATGACAAGGGTGTAATATAATTTGAGCCCAAACAAATTCAAAATAACATTAAGGAGGAAATACAAAACCATGGGAAGGAAAGAAATAAGGAACTCAATCTGTTTTTAGTTTCTCTTATGCCACATCTTCTAATGTGGATCAGGTCTTTTGGGTTAAAATAAAATAATGCAAGTGCCTAGTGAAGTGCATTGTGCATTGTAGGTGCTTAATAAATAGTTGTTTCTTTCCTTTCTCTTTAAAAAGCTGGCTGACTATGATAGTGTACTTGGTGTTTGCTATGGACTGAATGTTTGTGTCTGCCCCAAAGTTCATATGCTACAGCCAAATCCCCAATGTGATGGTTTTGGAGGTGGGACCTTTGGGAGGTGATTATGTCATGAGGATGAAGCCCTCATGAATGGGATTAGTACCCTTATAAGAGGAGATATGAGGGAGATGATCTCTCAGCCATGTGAGGATACAGTGAGAAGACAGCTGTCTGCAAAGCAGGAAGAGAGCCCTCGCCAGACCAGATCTGCCAGAACCTTGATCTTAGACTTGCCAGTCTCCAGAACTGTGAGAAATAAATGTTTGTTGTTTAAGTCACCCAGCCTATGGTATTTTTGTTACAGCAGCCCAAACTGACTAAGGCAGCGTTGTTTCATCTGATCCTGTTCAAAGTCTTCCCTCGTCCTCCAACTTTATGGCCAGAACTCAGGGTGCATAAAGAAGGTACAGCACAGCCACAGGAATTTTGGACTTAGAGTCAAGAGGAAAAAAGTACAAAAATGGAACTTCTTCCTTCCCATCTCCAGGAAGTGCCCTGAAAGCAAAACAAAACCTGCTGTGACCCCATCTTATCTCAGTTACTCATTCCATCTGAGTCCCTGACTGCTATACACTTCATTTATGGACTAGCTTTACTCTTTAGTTTCTTGAGTTTGCTAGAGCCTGGTAAATTTAGGCAAATTTCTTTTTGTCAAAAAAGACTCTTAGTAGCTGCCCAACTTCTCTCTAAAACCCTCCCTCTTTGAATGCTGATTATGCCTGGGAGAAATTCATTTAGTTGCTGATCTGTCTTTAACACCTGCTAATCTCCATTTCTGTTAAAGAGACTGCGTAACTGGTTCCTGGCTGTCTTCCAGCTGGGGTGGCACCAGTAAACAGGGGGCAACTAATTCTCCGATCAGGATGCACTCCTATTTGGTAATTCCAGGAAGACCCACATTAGATTACTTTAAATTGTTGATGCCTTGCCCAGAGGAAAAGTGTGCGAATGAATTATGAGCAGGTGGCTTCATCTGAAGGAACTTGTTACCACTCTGTTGCTGCCGTGCTTTTCTCTTGACTCAGCAAACTGTCTGGGGGTCCTAATAGCACTAGTGACTAAGTCTGGAAGTCTTTCATTGCCCTTTAGTAAGAAAAGAGGGCCAAATTTATATCCAGGAGAGAAAAAAGATATGGGCATTTGGGGCTTTGGTGAGGAAATCTGGGGTAGCTTGGCAGTTACAGGGGAGGACCAGAAAGTTTTCAAATGTCAAAGGTGCATTTTTCTTGCTTGCGCTCCAAAACAAATTCAGGAGATTGTCCACAGGCTCACCATTTGTAGCTGGCTTCTTTTGCTATTTGCTTTTTCTTCTACACACTCTGGCAGGAGAGCCTTGATGTCTGTCTCTGTCTTTGGAAATAGATTCATGTGTTTTAAGCCCGTCGAACAATTGCATGCCTAAGGGGCACTAAATGAGAATCTGGGGCTGCAGAGTGGCATCCTTGGTCATGAGGAACCCGAGAATAAGTAGATGTCTATTTGCTCCTTGACTGTCTTGTTCAAGAAAAGAGTTTAAATTCTGGCTATACTTTCCAATACCCACATCCCTTGGTGTGACATCTAGTTTTTTGTACGCTGTTTCCCCAAAAGGGGGAAGGGGTGGCTGAGGGTGTGAGGAGCTGAGTAAAGTATCCATTTATAATTTTAGTGTTGCCTGTGCCACTGGAACTAATGTTAGACTTAGGGATAGACCTAACATGAGAAGGTCCCAAGTAAAGCCATTTAACAGAATGAAATTAGAAGAGATATCTGTTTCTTCACCTCCAGACTATGGCTCGCAGAATTATTAAGAGTGTGGAGCTGTACTTGGATATTTTCTGAGGCAGAATTTGATCCTTAGTCTGCCTGACTTCAAAGCAGCACTATTAACTTCAGTAATGTAGTTGTGACTGTATAGTCACCAAATCGTGAACAGAATGGTTCTGACAGTTGCATGCAAATCACGACATCATCGGATCTGTAGCAAGTTACGCATTATGATGGCTCACTTGCTGCTTTGTTTTATTGGATAGCAACCATTTTGAAGCCTCAAGCTGCAAATGTGCATATTTATGTATAATGTGCTAAATTTCTAATCTTTCAAACATTGTGCCCTTGTAGAGTAAAAAAATCTAAACATTGAAAATTGCAATAATCTGAAATAGGTCTTGTACTCTACATTTGGGACTGTTTTTATTCATTGAGATATAATTAACACATTATAAAATGCACAGATCTAAAGTGTTGACTTCAGTGAGTTTTGACAACTGTATATACCAGTGTAACCATCACTGAAAACAATGTAGATCTCCATCATTCCAGAAACTCTTTGGTTCCTTTCCAGTCAGCTCCTTCCTTTCCTTCCGCTACTTGATTTCTATCAGTTTAGGTTAGTCTTGTCTGTATATAGATTCCATTTACATGGCCATTCTTGTGGTTTGGATATTTTTGTTTCTGGCCTCGATTGCTTAACACACGTTTTTGAGATTCACACATTTTTTGAGTGTATTTGTCATTCATTCTTTTTATTGTTGAGTAGTATTCCATTGTTAGGATTCTACGTTCTCTTGCTGATGGGCATTTGTATTGTTTCTACTTTTTGGCTATGAACATTCTTGTACAAGACTTGGGTAAACATGTTTTCATTACTTTTGGGTAAATACCTAGGAGAAGAACAGATGGATCATAAAGTATATATATGACAAACTTCTATAAGAAAGTGCCTCATAGCCCTCAAGTAACACTGGCTCTCACATTAGCAACATAGGAGAGTTCCAGTTTCTCCACAGCTTGCTCACATTTGGTTATCAGTCTTTTTTATTTTAGCCATCCTAGTGGGTATAAAGTGCTATCCACTGGTTCAATCTTATCTGTAGTTGAGTTCCTTTGGGTTTTGTTGCTGCTTTTATTTGATTCAGTTCACCTCTGGCTTCAAATCATTTGAGTGTGGTGGAGGACTCCTTTCAGCAGGACCAGGGATCTGAGTGCCAGTGAGATTATACCAGTCTCTCTGCTTCCTAAACAAGTTGCCAGCTCTCAGAACTATAGATCTTTCCTTCCTCTATGACCACCCTGCCAGCTTGTTGGGATTCTGGAAAGTTCTCTTTGCTCTCTAGCCCTACTCTCTGCCTTCAGAGCCTAGAGGATATTTCAGTCCTTCTTTCCTGACTCTGGATCTTCTGAGGGTGACAGCTATACCCACTACATAGGAGTAGAATGCCTTAGAGGGAGAATGATTATATTTGCTCTCCTTCCCCCACTCTTTGATGATCAAAAACCTGAAATGTCTTGTGGTTTTTCTTAGTTCTGCTGCCATTACTCAGTCTTTCTCAGGTGCATGGGGGAGATATTTCTCTCATTCTACCACCCTGCCCCTTCATTCTTTTTGGACATCAGTATCACTATTCTTGGGTAGGGGTGATGCATTTTGTGGGGGTTGTGGATCTTTCTCACCCCTGCTTTTGGTGCACAAATTCCCAAGCACCAGGTAAAGACATGTGAGAAAGTTGTAGTGAATGGGTAGAAACTTACTTTGTTGTCAGGGCTTCTTGAAATTCTAATTTCTCACGCTAGCCTTCCATGGCCACTGGAAGTTTTTTTAGAGGTTTGATGTTTTCTCATTCTGCCCTCCTGTACAGTGCTACCATGAATTAGGGTGCTGCTGAGTCTTTCATTCATATAAAGGGGCTCTCACTTTCTGAATTTTATTTCTTTTGGTGTGTTTATTTTCAGCTCTTTGATATAGTTTAAATGATTTGTTTTGATTCTTTGGGAGATAGCAACAGTTTTTCATGACTTTCTGTCCAAAATGGAAAAAAACCCACTAACTTCTGAGATTCTGTGTACTTTATTTATTTATTTATTTTTGCTCAAGATTGCTTTGGCTATTCAGGGTCTTTTGTTGTTCCATATGAATGCTAAGATTGCTTTTCTATACCTGTGAAGAATGTCATTGATATTTTGATGGGGATTGCATTGAATCTGTAGATCACTTTGGGTAGTATTGACATTTTTACAGTGTTGATTCTTCCAATCCAAGAGCACAGAATGTCTTTCCATCTTTTTGTGTCCTCTTTCTTTCAACAGTGATTTATAGTTCTCATTGTAGAGATCTTTCACCTCCTTGGTTAAATTTATTCCTAGGTTTGTATTTTTTTTGTAACTACTGTAAATGGACTAGGTAAATGGTTAAATTTCTAGACACATACAAACCACAAAGACTAAACCAAGAAAAAATATAAAACATGAACAGACCCATAACAAGCGAGAAGATTGAAGCAGTAATCAGCAGTTTTCCAACAAAGAAAAGCCAAGGACCTGATGGCCTTACTGCTGAATTCTACCAAACCTTTAAAGAGGAATAAATACCAATACTCTTTGAACTATTCCAAAAAATGGAAATGAAGGCCATTCTCCCAAACTCATTCTATGAGGCCAGCATCACCCTGGCACCAAAACCAAAGATACAACAAAAAAAGAAAACTATAGGCCAATATCTTTGATGAACATAGATGCAAAAATATGCAATAAAATATTAGCTAATAGAATACATAAACACATCAAAAAAATTATACCCCTCCATCAAGTGGAATTCATCTCAGGGATGCAAGGATGGTTCAACACATGCAAGTCAATAAATGTGATACACCACATCAACAAAATCAAGGACAAAAGCTAAATGATTATCTTAGATGCAGAAAGAGCATTTGACAAAATTCAACATCAATTCATGATAAAGACTCTCAGAAAATTAGGTATATAAGGAAAGTATATCAATGCAATAAAAGCCATATAACAAACTCATTGCCAATATCAGCCTGAATGGGAACAAGACAAGGATGCCCACTCTCATCACTCCTATTTAACATAGTTTTGGAAGTACTATCCAGAGCAATCAAGTAAGAGAAAGAAATAAAAGGCATCCAGACTGGAAAAGACAAAGTCAAACTGACCCTGTTTGCAGATGACATGATCCTATATATAGAAAAGCCTGAAGACTCTACAAACAAATCCTCTTATAGCTGATAAACTATTTGATAAATTCGTAGGATATGAAATCCATGTGCAAAAATCAGTAGAAGATTTTGTTACTCAGGAATAGGTAGCTGATACAACTGGTAAGAACAATTTAAGTTTCTTCCCTGCAAAACAAGATTGTTATTATAGTCTACAACTGGAGGAGGTGAATTTTATGTAGTCTGGCAAAGTCTTCCTGAGTCATCCAGTTGTCTGCCTGAGATAGGAAGAAAACAGAATTACTTTTTTCAACAGCGTGCATTAGAGCTCCACTTGGGGAGAAGCTGCTTTTATTTGGAATAAAATACATTAGAAGTCTTCTTATCTGATATAATTAGAACTGGTAGTTGGCTTGTTAATCTAACAGAAAAATTAGAGTTGCCTCTTAGCCATGAGCCTTCAGCTTTCTGTAGAGAGTAGTCAGTATGTTTTGCAGAGGAAATGGAGAATGTTGGTTATTTTGAGAAAGTGGATTTAGCAGATGTTGTTTAGGAGCATTGCTTCAATAGCTTGTGGTCCCTGGATCTAGAATGAAAGGATCTAGGTGGATATCCTAAGAAGAAGAGAAGGAATTGTTATTATGAATAAAATTCTGAGTTCCAAATTACAGACGTAGAAATAATGCCCCTCGTTCATTCATTAAGTTAGAAAACTTTACTGTAGTTTCCCAAATAAATAAGCATCTATTGGGCTCCCTCTTGAGAGTCTGATGAAATTAGGAACTTTGTCACATTTACCCACTATATCTTAAGTACAGTGGTGCCTGGCAGAGATTAGCTACCATTTACTGGTTGAATTTAGAAGTTGAAGGAAACATATTATTTGATTGAAGCATGGCAAAAATTAATAATTTAAAATCTGGTGGCAGAGGTTTTTTCTAAGAGGAGAACTATCACTGTTTAGGAAAACAGCATAATATAGACTGCTTGGGTTTGGAAGGTGGTGAGTTAGTAAGGAATAGTTAGGAAGGAGATAGTGAGACAGAGAGAGGGTGAAAACTGGTCTGCAGAAGAGATTAACAGTAACTTGGGAGTTATGGCTTGCATGGAGCAAAAGAAAGTAGGAAGAAGAAAAAGAAAAGGAGGCTGAGCAATGTGGTCCATGAGAAATTATGTTGGCAGACAGAGAGGTGGATGGAATTATAAGACAGTGAGGTACTTTACTACTAGGTTTTTGGCTGTACTATGATATAAAACCCTCTTCATTTTGCTAAACTTTCAGTAAGTCTGTTGCTCATGTATCCAGGGTTAAGGGATTGAGATCAGTGCAATGGGCAGAGAGCAAGTTTATCCACAAACTGAGTGGTCTCACTTGAATCACTGTGGAACTATGCGCTAGAAATGATTCAGTAATTGTGACAGCCCTTTCCTAACATTTCAAGAAAAAAGATTTGACCAACTTCAACATCTTTCATGATAAAGACTCTCAACAAATTATGTATAGAAGGAAAAAATCTCAACATGATAAAAGCCATATATGACAAACACACCACCAGTGTCATCTTGAATGGGTTTCCTTTGAGAACAGGAATAGGACAAGGATGCCAACTTTCACGCCTTCTATTTTTTTTTGTCTTTTTTCATGTCCGGCAATGGACCGCAACCCTCAGTGTCGCGCCCGTACCGGACCGGGACCGGCAACGGGATCGCAACCCTCGGTGTTGCTCCCACGCCTCGCTCAGCCAGTGAGCGGGAACCGGTCTGTATGTGGGATCCGAACCCTCAGCGGGAGCGCCGCCGCGCTTCCCAAGTGGTGCACTGTAGCAGTGCGCCACTGGGCCGGCCCTCATGCCTTCTATTTAAAACAATATTGAAAGTACTATCCAGAGCAATCAGGCAAGAGCAAGAAATAAAGGGCATCCAAATCTGAAAAGACAAAGTCAAATTGTCCCTGTTTGCAGATGACACGGTCCTATATACAGAAAAAAACAAGAACTCCACCAGAAAACTCTTAGAGTTGATAAACAAATTCAGTAAAATTGTAGGATACAAAAATCAATATACAAAACTCAGTAGTGTTCTTATACACCAAAAACTAACTAGCAGAAAAAGAAATCAAGAAGCAAGCCCATTGACAAAAACTATCAAAAAATAAAATACCTAGAATTAATTTAACCAAGGAAGTGAAAGAAATCTACAATGAGAAATGCAAAGCACTGAAGAAAGAAATTATAAAGGACACCAAAAGACGGAAAGACCTTCATGTTAATGGATTGGAAGAATTAATGCTGTGAAAATGTCCATAGTACCCAAAGTGATCTACAAAAATTGAAATCCCCATTAAAATACCAATGATATTCTTCACAGAAATAGAAAAATAAAATCCTAACATTCATATGCATGACAAAAGACCCTGAAGAGCCAAAGCAATCCTGAGCAAAAACAATAAAGCCAGAGGCATTACACTACCTAACTCAAATTATACTACAAAGTCATCATAACCAAAACAACATGGTACTGGCAGAAAAACAGACACATAGTCCAGTGGAACAGAATAGAGACCCCAGAAATCTATCCACATACTTACAGCCAATTGATCTTTGATGAGGCACCAAGTACATACACTGGGGAAAGGACAGCCTCTTCAATAAATGGATACTAGTTATCCACGTGTAGAAGAATGAAACTAGACCCGTACCTTTCACCATATACCAAAATCAATTCAACATGGATTAAAGACTTAAATATAATACCTGAAACTATAAAACTCCTAGAAGAAAACACAGCTGAAACACTTTAGGATGTAGGACTTGCCAAAGAATTTATGAATAAGACCTCAAAAGCACAGGCAACAAAAGAAAAAATAAATGGGATTATACCAAACTAACAAGCTTCTGCACAGCAGAGGAAACAATCAATGGAGTGAAAAGACATCCTACAGAATGGGAGAAAATATTTGCAAACTATGCATCTGACACGGGATTAATATCTATAATATACAAGGAACTCAACTTAATAGCAAAAACAAACAAACAAAAAAGGGCAAAAGAACTGAATAGACATTTCTCAAAAGAAGACATACAAATGGCCAACAGGTATATGAAAAAATGTTCAACACCACTAATCATCAGGGAAATGAAAATCAAAACTACATTGAGATATAATCTTATATAATCTTATCTTCTCACCTCAGTTAGACTGGCAAGGATGTGGAGAAAGTGGAATCCTTGCATACTGTTGGAGGGACTATAAATTAGCACAGCCATTACAGAAAACAGTATGGAGGTTTCTCAACTACAGATAGAACTGTCATACAATTCAGCAATCCCACTACTGGATATATACCCAAAGGAATGGAAACCATCATGTCAAAGGGATGCCTACACTCACATGTTTATTGCCGCTCTATTTACAATAACCAAGATATAAAATCAATCTAAATGTCCATCAGTGGAAAACTGGATAAGGAAAATGTGGTATATATACACAATGGAATACTACTCAGCCATAAAAAGGAATGAAATTCTGTCATTAGCAGCAGCATGGGTGAGCTTGGAAAAACTTTTGTGAGATAAGCCAGGCAGAGAGAAACATTGCATGTTCTTACTCATAAGTGGGAGCTAAAAAAAAAAAAAAAAAAAAAAAAAAAAGGAAAGAAAGGAAGGAAGGAAGGAAGAAAGAAAGAATGATCATAACAATATGTTGAACTTTCAGAAGGAGAAAACAAAATTGTGGTTTCTAGAGCTGGGAAAGGGGAAGTGGGAGGAAGTATACCAAGTATGAGGAAAATGGAGCTAGTTTGGTCAGGTTCTCTCGACACATAGCCAGTTGGGCATGAATCAGCATACCTGTTGCAAACAAGTTATGCAAGAGTAGTGTTAGTGTGCATGTGTGCCCATGTACCCCTTGGCTCGTTACCACTATTGTGTAGTCTGGTACATAAGATGACGACTCTGGACTGTTGGCAGCAGAGTTTGAGTCTGAAATAATGTATGTCTACTTTGCCCGTGGCTACTTGGTTTTTCTTTTGCTTACCTGACTTACGGCCTGCACAGAACTGGGTATTGGAGTCTGTGACCCAGTCCAACACCAAGAAATGGGTTAGTGAACACAAAACAGCTAGTGAGGAAAAATAAGTTCTGTTGATGTACAGTCGAGCTAGGTAGCTATAATTAACAATAATTTACTGCATGTTATCAAATGACTAGAAGAGAGGAAATTGAATGTCCTCAGCACAAAGTAATTATTACGTTTTATAATGATGAATATGCTAAGTATACTGACTTGATCATCGCACATTGTACACAGGTATTGATAGTCAACTCTGTACCCCACAAATACGTATGATGGATTACATTTCAGAAAAAAAATTAAGAAGGCATCTCTGTAGAGATGGGGATCAATGCTAAGCTTTTCCACAGCATATGGTATGTGGCTTCACCAATTCCATTTGAATTTCAAAATAGTGGGTGACTCTGGGAAGATGTGGATATCATTTTAGATATTAAGAAAGCAGACCTTTTAGGAGACTGGCAAATGGATGGGAACAAGATGCTAGGAATAAGCAAATCTTCTGGAGAGGATGCTGCGAGGGAACTTTTTGCCTCTATGCCCCACTTCTCTTTTTTTTTTTTCAATTTTATTTTGTCGATATACAATGTGGTTGATTATTGTGGCCCATTACCGAAACCACCCTCCCTCCTCCCTCCCCACACCTTCCACCCAACAGTGTCCTTTCTGTTTGCTTGTCGTATCAACTTCAAGGAATTGTAGTTGTTATGGCTTCTTCTCCCCGCCCCCCGGTTTTTTTTTTGTGTGTGTGTGTGTGTGTGTGTGTGAATTTATTTATGAATTTATTTAATTATTTTTAGCTCCCACCAATAAGTGAGAACATGTGGTATTTCTCTTTCTGTGCCTGACTT